>NC_048549.1:786000-1086000 GCF_902806685.2 Maniola hyperantus
CTGAAAGGTCTCTCGCAGACTTTAGGCTTCCCTAGCAGACCTGGAGTGGCTGATGTCGTGTGTTTATACGCAGAGCAAGTATCACAATTCTTAACGTACTCAACCACGTCCTTATACATACCACGCCAAAAATATCTGAGGGATAATCTGCGATGAGTTTTGAACACACCAAAATGACCTGCAGTTGCATCTGCATGGTTTTGTTGCATAATTCTAAGGATGTCGTTCTTGTGGACTACCTCTTTCCAGTCGAACTCACTGAGAAGCTGGTATTTACATTTACTGTAACGATATAGTTTATCGTTCAAAATACAAAAATTCGGAAAATTTGCTGGATTGATTTTACAGCCATTAAATGTTTTGTCATACCAGTCATCTACCAAAACTTGTTGACTAGAGTTATCATCACGATCACCAACTACATCTACGTGTATGAGTCTCGACAAGGTATCCGGAACTACATTATCACAACCCTTCCTATGTTCGATAACAAAATTATACTGTGATAATCTACAACCCCATCTGGCGAGTCGTCCTGAGGGATTTTCTAAATTTAAGAACCACTTTAGGGATGCATGGTCTGTGATAATTGTGACTGGCTTGGAACCAAAATAAGCCTGAAATTTCTCCACTGCAAAAATCACAGCTAGAGCCTCGCGTTCCGTCGCGCTGTAATTCCTTTCGTTTTTATTTAGGCTCCTACTGACATACGCAATGGGATGATCGCAACCATCGGTTTCTTGCGTCAGCATACCACCAACACCATATGCAGAAGCATCACAATGTATTTTGAATGGTTTTTCAAAATTCGGTACCGCAAGAACAGGTGCGGTTACCAACGCATTCTTCAATGTATTAAATGCTACCTCTGCCTGTTCGCTCCACTCAAATTTAGGTGCGTTCTTTCCTTTACTCGTTAGTCTATTGAGTGGTGCAGCGATGGTTGAAAAATTCCTAATAAAGCGCCTGTACCAAGAACAAGTGCCTAGGAAAATCTTTACCTCCTGTGCAGTTTTTGGGGTCGGAAAGTTCAAAACTGCGGCAACTTTTCCAGGATCTGTGCGTAAACCAAATTCATCCACTATATACCCTAAATATTTCAAAGAGTTTCTAAAAAAATTACATTTATCAAAATTTATGGATAGTTGAGCCATTTTTAGTTTATCCAGAACTCTGTTTAATAAAATTAAATGGGTTTCAAAATCAGCAGAACAAATAACAATATCATCTATATAACAAATACTATTCCATTTTCAATATCACTACAAAAATTTTGATTAAATAACTGGTCCATTAACCTCTGCTGTCGTGCTGGTGCACCGCATAGGCCAAACGGCATGACTTTAAATTTGAATAACCCTCTACCAGGAACTGTAAAACTGGTTTTTTCCTGAGAGTCGTTAGCTAACGGAATTTGCCAGAAACTTGAACTTAAATCAATCGATGATAAAAACCTTGCCTCTTTCAAGCTATCTAGAATTTGTGGAATGTACGGTATTGAGTATGAATCCCCCTTTGTCACTGAATTTAATTTCCTGCAATCTAGGCAAAATCTCCAGTCTCCATTTGCCTTTTTCACTAAAATTGCTGGGTTATTCCAAGGGCTTTCACTCGGAGTAACTACGTCCATTTCCAGCATCCTATCTAACTCTTTACTTAAAGCTTCCTTCTTTTCGGGAGAAAGTGGATATTGTTTTATTTTTATTGGCAAGGCATCACCGGTGTCAATAACATGTTCAATTAATTTTGTTCTACCCAATCCAATTTTCGTTGAAGAAATATCTAAAAATTTATTTACTACAGACTGGGCTAATTCTTTCTGTTGAGATGATAAGTTTTCAAAAGAAGTGATGGTATGAATTTGTTCATTATCAATCGCACAAATATTGTAAAATTGAGAAGGTGCCTTAATTAATTCTAAATTATCAAAAATGCCAGGGGCTAACTGAAATGTTTTCCAAAAGTCACAGCCAAAAATAACATCCGCTATTATAGAGGGTACTACAAAAAATTTATTATGTGAGTTACGGAATTATAAGTAATTGGAATAAACATATATCCCATGCAATCAAGTTTGTCTCCATTTGCCACTGAAAATGTGGTATCAATACTGCTATGCAATTTATAACCGAATCTCAAAAAAACCTTGTGCGCCTGGTTACCCAAAATTGACGCGCAAGCACCGGAATCTAGTAAACCTGTAATCTCAAAACCGTCAACAAAAACCTTTAAATGTGGCCTAAAGTCTCGTTTATCCACTGAATACAGAACTGTGTCAGGTAAAGGGATGTTTTGTTGTTAATGACCAAGTTCTTTACTTGTGTCTCTGCACAGTTCTTACTAATTAGTTTTTTGAATTTTTGTCCGGAGCGGGTTTACTAATCGCCTTTTTACTACAACTTGGACATGTCTTTACTGTAAAGTTCTGACGTCCACACGAAAAACATCTAATAAATTTCGGAACTGTCCTGCAAAATTTAAAGGAATGGTTACCCTTGCCGCACTTGTAACATAGTTGTTTATTTGTTTCGTAAAATCAGTGCCTTTACTTGTATCAACCTTAGGTGCAGGTGTGACTGAAAGTGTGTTTATCTGTTTTGTCACTTGTTTGTAAGCAAACTCTGAACTTAAAGTTGCCTTACTGTTAGTAGGCTCAGAAAATAAGGCGGAACGCTGCCTCGCAGCCTCTAGTTTGCGACACTTTTCCTTCAACATTGCGACAGACTTAATGTCAACAAGAGCTAATTGTTCTGAGTAAAAAGGGCGAATATTATGTAATAAAATTTGTAACTTTTGTTCTTCGGAAAGTGGTGTTGACAACCTTGAAAACATGCAAAACATTATAGCGAAATAGATAGACACAGGTTCTTCAGAGCCTTGTGTTCTTGCTCGAATTTCACCTAGCAACCTGTAGTCATAATCTACTGCATCAAATTCCTCTAAAAATAAAGTTTTCAATTCTGACCAAGACGAAACTTGACATTTGTTGCCTCTGTACCATAACAATGCTCGGCCTGTAAAAAGATGAAATGCAGAAACAAATAATTTTCCATCTGAAACGCCATAAGATCTTTTATATTCCTCAACGCGTTCGATGAAACTGCGCGGATCACCCTGTCCGTTGAAATTTAACTTCCACTTGGCAACATTTTTATCACCAGTGCAGTCAACGGCGGTACTCTCGGAATCCAATGATTCGTCGTGAGACGACTCATTGTCAGCATCTAATCTGGAAATCAAACTCTGCAACTTTGTATGTAATTCACTCTTCCTACTTATTAAGCTGAGTTCGGAACACTGTATTCTCAAAATTCTAAAGTACAAATGTGAAGCTAAAGCTTTAGACCTACAGAGGGCATGTCTATCTTTAGTGTCAGAACACTTTTTTAATAAATCTTCTAAGTCTTGAAGTTTTTTAGTAATAACCCCTAACTCACTTTCAGAAGAGAAATCCGTCTCTAAAATTGATTCAGAAGGAATTTCCTGAATTAATTGTTTTAACTGTTTCTTTAAACCTAGCACTGTAGGTGCTGGAGTTTCGGAACGAATGGATACCTCATAACACAATTCGTCCTTCAAAAGTGAATGAAACTGGGCAAAAGTCTGTTCCATTGTGTTAAGTCAAAACACATTTAACAAAATATCGAGCTTGTGTAACTGTCTATGTTTAGCCTTATACTAATTGGTTAAACACAAACACAAAAGAAGTTATTTAAACTATTAAATATACACAAGCAAAATACACAACAAAAACAATATTCTTAAGTCTATCCTAACCTATTTTATCAATTATGTTCCTATTCCAAAATATTGTTAATAATACAAGCACATATTATTACTATAGTAAACAAAATATAACAAAATAAAACTTCCCAAAATTGAATAAATGATTGTAAGGTGCAGTATCACCTTTATGAGTACACAGTGTGTTACAACCTTTACAATTACAAAAGTAAACAGGCAACAAAGTTGCAATGAACTCTGACTAGCATATTATCTTTCAAAAAAAACAAAGAGATTGTGCAATGGTTTGATGGCTGTTACTTTACACTTTTAACACATAACCTAAAATACAACAAAATCTGTTTCTAAATGTCACTTTAAACTACCAGCATTCAATTAAACTTAACATGTTTTGTGTGTGAAGTAGCTTTTATCATAACCTTAACACAGCTCTAAACAAATTTTCAACAAAATAATGAAGTATCAAGTCACTGAAAAAAAAATTGTTCATAACTTCATACTTGAACTTAATGTAATCTCTGAATATAGTTTATATATTTAGTTTCACAAGTTGTAACTCTTAGTATTTATAAATGTATGTGTGTAACTAGTTAACAGGACATAGCGTTTCAAAACTTTAATTATACTAAGTTACCGGAATTTTCAAACATAAGATGTACTTACTATTGAAAGCAATACCCAACAACAACTCAGTTACGCAATGTTTATTACTAAACTGAAGGCAAACATTCACTTATACACCTCCAAGGTAAGTCGATAACATAATTAAACGGCATAAGCACCATTTATAATGTGTTAATTAAGTAAGAAAAAACAAATGTTGGACTATACTCAGAAAATTACTTAAACTATCAAACAAAATTTCTAACTATTAGTTATTATTTAGTTAGTTAACCATAAAAAACAGCTTAGTGCTCTTTGCAATGTGTCACTACTTAGAAAATTGTACAATCAGCGGAGTACATTTCATAAAATTCACAAAATTTCTCAAAATATACTGAAATAACTATATAAAAAAACGTTCGGGCGCCATTTGTAAGGGTGATAAATTGGGCGGAATAGAAATATACCCGGATACGGAATAATCTACCACCTTACAAAGATTAGAGGAAAAAAAAGATAATTTTAATTTACTTGATCTATCTACCTAGTAAAGAATGGAGGCTAGCCGTCGACTCCCTTGTAATGTATATGAGGTGTTATAAATGAAATTTGCTAGATGTTAGGCAAAATTGTTTTTAATGTAACTTTTACCGGGGTCGCTTAATACAGAATGGTGGCTAATAATGCTTAGTTATTCTAGCTTAATGCCAAGACTTAATTTAGATACATTAGAATGACTTAGGTAGATAGTACATAAGATCTATGTTTTAAATTTAAGATGCCATTGGCATGGAATAGACAATGACACAGTAAAATTCATAAAATTGTTTCAAAATAAAAGCTCAGTAGTAAAGACAGGGTTCTTACTGTACACATACACTAAGAAGGTTCACTAAACTGTTGCAGGATACAAACATATGCTTACTTGTAGGTGCGAAGACTGCAAGGTAGCTGGACGGCATCGGCCAAGATCCAAAACTCAATTTATTTGATTCTTCACAACCGAAATGTTTCATTACAAAGATTTTCACCAAGTCTTATCCATAGAAATTAAGTTGCCTACGTGAATGTGCAAAAGAAATAAATACGAAAACGGAAAACTAAAACGTAAAACGTAAACGTAAAAACGTAAACGTAAACCCTGTAACAAAGAAAAACAAGATTATAATTTGTGCTGTGTGAAAATTTCGACACGTGGAATTTTCCCGATCAAACACAACTCACCTATTGAACTCCTGGCCACCAATGGTTTTCAGAAGTCCACCCACAACCCATTATCCTCATTTATTTGGGAAGATAAAATAACTGGAACTGGAATGAAATCATAAAATTAGGATTTTCTCTAACCAAACCGCCATTTTGTCGAATCCACATTACTTGATTTTTCACTCACCATAATTGATGAAACATTGAAATACGTTAGGATGACTAAAATTTATTACTATTGTATTTTCCCAGGCGAAGCCATGGGCGAAAAAGAGTGAGATTTTCCTGGAACGAAAAAAATTCGTCTTCACATGTTGACTCCAGAAAAATTCTAAATTATCACCAATCGGTGTTGCCAGACGCAACCCGAGTGTCGCCGCTCTCATTTAGTTTGATCATGAAGCCAATTCATTTTTGAATATTTTGCGGAACCTAAGGATATATTATAAGAACCGTTTTGTTAATGACTTAACAATAAACAAATGATATTATGGTTTTATTTAATTATTTTGTTTTATTTTTACGACAATTGACAACGAAGCAAACGCCATCTATTGTGGCTCGAATGAACTCTGAACATCGACCCACGCGTAGTTCTGCACCTTGATGCTAGGTGGCACCAACATACTTTGAACAAAATAGATTTTAATTAAAAGCGAAACGCTAATTAGTAGTTCAAAACTTACAACGTCACAGGGGTTATCTAAATATATAAAAGGAAAAGGTGACTGACTGACTGACTGACTGACTGACTGATCTATCAACGCACAGCTTAAACTACTGGACGGATCGGGCTGAAATTTGGCATGCAGATAGCTATTATGACGTAGGCATCCGCTAAGAAAGGATTTTTGAAAATTCAACTCCTAAGGGGGTGAAATAGGGTTTTGAAATTTTGTAGTCCACGCGGACGAAGTCGCGAGCATAAGCTAGTTAAGTATAATATGTTGCTACATATTTGAATATTATGAGTAGAATATTGTGCGAAGGGAAAACATTCGTGAACATTTCTTAAGGAAATATAATCAGTACCTACCCTTATTATAAATGCGACAGTGTGTTTGTTTGTTGGTTTGTCCTTTAATCACGTCGCAACGGTGCAACGGATTGACGTGATTTTTGCATGGATATAGATAAAGACCTGGAGAGTGACATAGGCTACTTTTATCCCGGAAAATCAAAGAGTTCCCACGGGATTTTTAAAAAACCTAATTCCACGCGGAGCTAGTGATGTATATTTTTAAAAATATTTAATGTAGAGCGAGACGTCGTCGCTTCTTTTCAATCTCCGGTTTTCAAATCTTGATAAAAGGAAATAAGTTTTAACAACTTTGATAGGTTTTCAGATGCTTTATATTCTTTTTGAATGAATCTTTTACACCATAAACTCCTTATGAAATAAAATATCTAAAGTTGCTACGTATCTGGTTCTTAGTATACGAGTATAGGTACCTACATAGTCGTACCCACTATCAAAGGCTAACTTATCACCGAATCGATCAAAAAAATTAGGTGAGACACAATCAGCCGTTAAAAAGCTTCAATCAAAGCTTTTTAATGCCTTAATTTTTAATCAAGTCTCAGTCAATCAGTTTTATGCTTATTTTTTCTGCATAATTTTTGAAATTTAAGTAAATCGAATACACGTATCTAAGCCTATCCCGTACATTTAATTAGTCGCCGAATTCCTTAAAGGCGACAAAGAATGTCCAATTTGAACTGTTAGAATAGCAAGGGGAGTCCCCACGCAGTGTTAATTAAATGTTTTGAATACGTGCCGGTGTGCCCTCAACCCTGTTGGGGTGAGATTTCTTTAGATTACCTACCGGTTGTATTCGTGGCTAAGACTTATAACGTTTAGAACGCTGCGTTTATTCGCTCCTACTATGACACAGTTTATTCCAGCGCTTCTTCTGCTTGAGGCATTTTGGCTTTAATACTCAAGTAGAGGAACCAGCCCTTGGACAATTAAAGTGTAAGCACAATTTACAAAATAAACATTTTTCCTTTGTTTCTACTTATTCCCCTTTGGTTATATTCCATAGAAGCTATTTTATTACCGGTTGTATTCGTGGCTCCTAGTGAGAGAATTGTTTACTTCATCAAAAGTTGTCAAATATCGATTGATTTTAAATAACAGCAAACAATACTATCCCGTAATTATCTTTAGCGAGGAACGGATGGTCATTTATGTAAATGAGGAACAGAAGAGGTCCTAAAATGGAACCTTGTGGGACCCCTGTTTTTACAACAAATCCGGCAGAACGCTTTCCATTCACGTATACCTTTTGTATTCTATCATATATGTAAGAACACATCAACTGTAATGCAGCCTTAATTCCACAATGGTGCAATTTCGCGACTAATGTTTCATGATCAATGCAATCGAAAGTCTAGGATAAATCACAGAAAATGCCGAGCGCATCGCGTGACTCCTCCCAGGCTTCAAATATATTTAGAATTAATGTTTTCAGGGTTCACGTATCAAGTATGTGAGTTAGTTTATTCCACCATAAATAACTTAATGCCTGGAAACATTTGGATGTATGGGGTATAGTTTAGAATCCTGAACTGAATCATGAACTTTGGTAGGTAGCAATATCTTATAGCACCAGTAGAGGAAAAAAATCTGAAAACCGTGAGTTTGTGCTTAGGTACATGACAAAAAGAATCAAATATGATATTTCTTCTAGGTACGTGGTACGGAACCCTTCTTGTCCGAGTCCGACTCCTGAATAAGCTATTATGTTTTCGAAAAATAGAGTTTTCATATAAAATCGCCACGTAAACGCTTGCCGTGTGAAACGCTTTTAATCTCCACAATTTGTATTAAGGGCTAAGGCTCATTTCCGCAACACTACACACTGAAGTTATCAGGAAAGGGACTGCGACTCTCCTAGCCTCCTCTATTGTTGCAAACAATACGCTTTGAGACAATTGTAATGCCAATTATACTCCATCTTAGTATATTGACTTGCAGAACCTATGGTCATTGTTTTAATACACATTGCCTTAGCATCGGCTTTATTATGTTGAACAAAGATGGGTGCCTACCTCCTACCCCGAGGCTTCAATGTATGTTTTCGAGGAGGTAAACTGCAGGTAAATCTGCCAAAATACAGGGTGTAACCAGCACGCTAGCAAAAACGAAGACAGGTGATAGTACTGACTGACGATTGCTAATAATATACCACAAAAAAAACGCAGAATAAATACATATAGTTTTTTTTTTAAAGAATATTAGCCATGTTAAATGACTAATATTCCCCTTTCGTGCTAGGAGTAGGTACGACAATAGTGCAACGGGTAGGGTTTGAACCGTCGACCTTTCGGTTTTCAGTCCACTCCTATACCGGTTGAGCTATTGAGGCTCTTACACAATATATTGCAAATAAAACTTCGTCCAAATGGACTGTACAAATATTAAACCCCTATTTTACCCCTTTAGAGGTTGAATTTTCAAAAATCCTTCCTTAGCGAATGTCTACGTTATAATAGCTATCTGCATTCTGCATGCCTCAACCCGATGCGTACAGTAGTTCAAGCTGTACATTGATAGATCAGTCAGTCAGTCAGTCAGTCACCTTTTCCTTTTATATATTTAAGAAGATATCAAATCATGAAATTCTTCTGTTGCTTTCTTATCCATACTAAAAGACGGATCTTCGTACGCACAGTTTGTACTACATAGTTCCTCATCATATTTGTTAACATTTATTCTGTCTATTCTGTTAAAATATTTTTCACTATAAGTAATTATTTTTAGTAATCTCTTGTGGCCTTCTGTAAAACCAAGATTAAGATTAAAATAATAATTATGTAAGAACGCTGTTGATTACCTTCAAATAAACAAAAATAAAAATAAAAATAAAAATAAAATAATGGTAGAAAACCTTATTTTAAAAGAGATGTTGCAGAGCTTAAATGGAAGTCACTCAATGTAAAATTTTTAGCTGTGTTCAGGCTGACAGTACAACAAAACTTTTCCTTCGTACCTATCTCAAAATCGCAACAACAATGTAGCTGCGGTGCGGCGCAACGTACAGCGAGGCGGAAAAGTTGGTGTGTGAACAATTTGCCAGATAATAACTGGATATGAACACTTCGCAGGCTGTGTGCTGTGTGCTGTGTGCTGTGTGCTGTGTGCTGTGAGCGACGCCCGGAAATTGCCAACCCTGCACTTCCTAACCTTACACATATCGTTTAGTGCAACGCCACACTGGCGATTTTTCACCATCATCCTATACCTCTATACTATTAAAAAACGGGCCAAATTGAGAACCACCTCCTTTATGGAAGTCGGTTAATAAAATTGAAGTGTCTGTCTGTAATATCAAAATAACTACCTCATATAACTAGGCTCATAATTATGGTTATTTGCATTGTCCACAACTGAATCACACGTTTTTAAAATTTTTGTCAGTCTGTCTGTTTGAAAAGGCTAATCTTCGGAACGGCTGAACTTATTTTGACGGGACTTTCACAGACAAGTAGAGGATTAGCCAGGGAGTAAGGGTGTCTATCATTCAGTGTTAGAATAGAATATAATAGAATAGAATAGAATATGTTTTATTCAAGTAAACTTTTTACAAGTGCTTTTGAATAGTCCGCTAGTTTTAATTTACTACTGGTTCGGAATGCCGTTAGTACCGAGAAGAACCAGCAAGAAACTCGGCGGTTGCTCTTTTTAATTTTTCAATTTACAATGTTATTATACCATACTATACAAGCCATTGCAGCCCCGTGCATTGCTGGAGCGAGTCAAATCCAAGCTTTTTTATCATCTACATGAGTACAGTTAGACACTGAGTTAGGGAATCCGTAGGCTGGTCTGGCTTTATTTTGTCGATGGTCTTGTCGCTTGTATGACCTGAACCTAAGTTATGTAGCTTACACTAAATTTAATTGTGAGCCTGAAGCCAGCGTTCTAAAATTGTGCTCACTCGAACCCTGTGTAAGCGGAAAAACTGATTCAATTAAGAGTCGCCCGCAGAGATTCTCTACTGTTTTCACTAAAATATTCCCCGAAATTAAATTTATGAGGCTAATCCGGATGAACTGGACTTTAAGGAAATAAATTACAGGCATTATACATGCTCTTATACGATTTTCGTGTAGAGTCTAGACCAAAAGAGGCGTAGCTCGAATAAGGACTCGTATTGCCTGTGATGATATAATATAGATCCAAAATACGGTCGCTTACTATGGGCCTAATAAGAAACCTCAGAGTCACTCGGCGAGCGATGGGGAGAACTATGGTTCTCTATACGTGATCAAATTGCAGAAATGGGGAGATCCGTAGAAGAAGCAGTGAACGACATAGCTCAACGGGTTGCAAAGCTGAAGTGGCACATAGTTCGAAAAAAAAAGCAGACTCACGCACCGAGGGTTCCGTAGTACTATGTACCGCTGCGGTGCGGTGCGCTGCAGTGCACTGCGCTGCGGTGTAGTGTGCTGCGGTATGGTGTGCTGCGGTATGGTGTGCTGCGGTGCGATGCGGTGCGGTGCGCCACGGTGCGGTGCGGTGCGGTGCGCCACGTGTTTCTGAGTAAGAAAGTCGGTCAAGTGTGTCTCGGGTTAATACACGCAGGATTCCATACCATCGTAAAAGAAATAACAATTTTTAATTCGGCAGATACGACAGACAGACAACGAGGTGATCCTGTAATGGTTCCTTTTTCCTTTTGAGGTATGGAACCCTGAAAACCTAAGGAAATATTTAAATCTATACAATCTCACAAACACTACGAAACATGAATCAGCGTTTGATTTTTTCTTTGGAACATAAGTAAATGCTGCGCAGTGACACGCAAAATCGACAGGAAAAAGAGGATTAACACGGCATGCGCGTCGTGGACAGGGCTGCCAACTGCACTAAGGCTGAGATCTATAGAGACCACTTTGACTTTGCTCAGACTTAAGATTGAGTTAAAACGAGACAGATTTATGTGAGAGATATAGCTCTGTCTCGTTTTAACTCTGTCTGAAGTCTTGATTGAGATTGTGCTCTATAGATCTCAACCTTAGGCTGGAGATATAATAGAGCGTACTTTGATTTTGCTTAGTCTTAACTTAAAGTTAAAACGAGACAGATTGAGCGAAGTAAAAGTACTTACGCTCCATAGATCTCTATCATCGGTACCCATATTATAAATGAGAAAGTGTGTTGGTTTGTTGGTTTGTTGGTGTGTCCTTCAGTCACGTCGCAACGGAGCAACGGATCGACGTGATTTTTAGCATGGGTATATTTAAAGACCTGGAGAGTGACTTAGGCTATTTTTTATCGTGGGGAATCAAATATAGTTATTATACTTCATAATACGTTATTATATACTTCAAAATACGTTATTATACTTCAAAATACGTTATTATACTTAGCTAGATTCATCAGCGATAATATGTGCTTTTCGGAAGTTTATCCGCATGCTCTCGCTTAAGCATATTTAGCATTATTTAGCGTGCTTACTTGGTGGCAACCCTGGGAGAACGTTTTGTCATTCGGTTCGCACCTCTTATTTTATACGGCTATTTATATTAACCTCCTCGTAGCCTCGGTGCCTCGGCCGAGCTCAATGTTGAAGCACACTTCAAAATAACCTGGAATTTGATCTTGTCAACAAATGCGTTTAGTTCAGTAAAAAATATAACATTATAAGTCCCGCAAATTGCTATTGCGCTGGAACCATTTCTCATTAACATCAATTTTTTTTATTTTTTTTAATTAAATGATGTCATTTTGACGTCAGCCAAAATAAAAATATACCAACAGCTCGAAACTTCAGTTTTACATGAATAAAAAAAACATTCTATTCTATTCTATTCAGTCTAGTGCTGACGTCACTAAAATGGCGGCCACGCGCATTAGCAATTTGCGGTACTTATACCATGCATGTTATTTGCTCCTATAAGTTAAAGAATATCCGTTTATATTTTATCAATTTTTTTTAATAGCCTTATCTAATTATTATACAAATCATGCCCGCGTGGAATGGTGCCAAAAATACTGGCTGTATTTCCACGCTGGACAGTCAGGGTGATCCGTTGCGCAAACAATGAGCCAGCCCTTCTTTCACCAGATGAGGCTAATAATCGCGGTGAAATGTCTCCTAAAATTTTTTTTGCACTAAGACTCCAGACTCCACGGCAAACGGAAAAAATATAACTCTCGATTAGAGAGTAGATATGTATTATATATTATAATTAAATATATAATAAGATATATTTTGTGATATATCTGAATAGATATATCACAAAATATATCTGAATTCATAATTACGGTTGATTCCATTGCATGATGCATAATCACTTCAGAAACACATAAAATATAAATAAATGAATAATTATGGTAATTAAGGTGAAAATTACCGGCTGTATTCGTGTTTTTGTATTCGAAATACAAAATATACATTTGCGAATCAAACAAAATAATATCGAATACGTGACACTCATTTAAAATATTTAATGGAACACAGTATTTGTTTCCGAATCGTTTCCGATCAGTACAAATTCCTATTATTTATCAATAGCCTCAATAGCTCAACGGTTAGAAATTCGAAAGGTCGCCGGTTCAAACCCCACCCGTTGCACTATTGTCGTACCTACTTCTAGCACAAGCTTGACGCTTAGTTGGAGAGGAAAGGGGAATGTTAGTCAAAGGCCATGGCTAATATTCTTTAAAAAAAATTGTTAAAATCAAACGAAACACAAATACCTTCATATAAACATACCTATATGTAATTACGTTCATACCTACTTATTTAAGTTGTGCTTAAAGTTTTTGAATAAATAATCGCTTATTTTCAAGTACCTATCTAACATATGAGTCATCATCATCTTCAACCCATCGCCGGCTCACTACAGAGCACGGGTCTCCTCTCACAGTGAAAAGGGGTTTGGCCATAGTCTACCACGCTGGCCATGTGCGGATGGGTAGACTTCACACACCTTTGCGAATACTATGGATAACTCTCAGGTTTACAGGTTTCCTCACGATGATGTTTTCCTTCACTGTCCATAATTCATATACAAAATTTAAAATTTAGTTAACATCTACTTACTGCTGCGTGGACACCGGATGAAATCCTGCAGTGCTTTGTACAATATACCATTGGTTAAACCTGCTGGCCATGATGTCCGGAATAAAAATTCTTTCAAATTTTCATTGATTCTAGCTTAAAGAGACAGACCGACCCCACCTATCTTATTTTGACCCATTGTACAGTATCTTGTTATTAAGGTCGCATTACACCATTTTAAGTTACTTACAAATTGGAATCACGAAGAAACGCCACTAAATTTTCGATAATTTTATAACATGACCCCATACTGTCAAATATACACTTAATAACTTTGAATATTTTTTATTGAGAGCAATAAAACTATAACAACATTCTAATTTGACAAATTTTCTCATGTCATTTATAAGCCGGAGACTGTATTTTATGAGGTGATAAATTAAACAAAGACACATAAAGACACCTTGTGAGTCTGTCTGTCGTTTGGTTCTTATCACGGGATGAAACGGGTTGTATAAATTTTATGGGCCCTTAAATAAACTTTGAATAAAGTGTGCTTTTTGGTGACATGATAAACAAGAAGTTAACTGTTGGCTCAGAGAAAGTAAGAAAAATCTAACTGAATTGCTTTTGAAACTGTGAAAGTTTCGTTTCAATCGGCGAAGTGGTTTATTTTGGAAGAGATTTTGATTTATTTTGGCATAGAATTTTTTTTGCACTTGTAACAGATATTTTAGTTATGTAATTAACCTCTAAAGAATTATTATCACTTACTAGCTTATGCCCGCGACTTCGGCCGCGTAGACTACTCAAATTTCGAACCCCTATAAAGAATTTTTGAAAATTCAACCCCTTTTTGTTTTGTATATTTAGATACAGATATAGAAAAAACGAAAGAAAGAAAATACATTTATTTGTTGTTGGTGTCACAGATAAAAACAAAGTACAAATGTAACATTTTCATCTGTGACACCACCCCACATGGGTGTACAGCTCAGCATAATGTCCTGCATCATATGGATGGATAATATGGATACATGGATCATAATATATGGAATAAAATATGAATATGGAAGCATGGATTTTGAGGCTATATTGTCTGTTACAATGTTACAAGTATGGCGGAGTTTGTAGATAACTATTAGCCCGAAGTTATAAACATATCCGATGTTCAAAGCAGTCAAACGATACAGCTTTCCAATCTACATCAACTAAACATCTCTTCGCGTCCAACTACATACATAGTACGTACATATATATGACTGAGCGAAACTATTAAATTAATATACGACTCAATACTCCTAAGGTAACGAGATCCGAGTATCGTCGACAACTTAACTCATCAAAGGCGTCTTAAGTGCCGAACGTCTACATCAAAACGCAAAGGCACCGACGCATACCAACAACTCAACCCAAACACCTAAAAAACTAAACCAAGTTCTCTAAATTGTTAAATATAAGGTTCAAATTTGAGTGGGGATTTGTTTTTCAAGTGGTGGAGTAAGGTGGTATTTTACAAAGCAAGGGGCTGTCAAATCAATGATCACTCGATATCTCGATAGTCGATACGACTCGATGACCCCGCGCAGATTTATTTCGATTCTCCTTCACAATGTTATATTGGATGGGAGAATCGCAAATCGAAGGGTATATGGTGAAATGTATGTGATTTATGTTCTTTATGAGATCTACGTGGGTATAATATCGAAATTTCTGTAAGTAGCTATGTTGCGAATAACATTTTGTGTTCAATGAATTTAAATTCACGTATTCGTAGATGATTACGAATACGTGAAACTAAAATTACCGAGGTATTCGTTTCAATCACACAAGCTTGGAATTGATTTCGGAAGGGGGGTCAGTTTCAAGAACCGAATCAAGATTTTTTGGACTTACTTGACTGACGGAGTTTTTGGTCAGTAAACCTTTGTTTTATTTCAATTTAATAATATAAGACTGAACAAAATATCAAACATCAGCGTGAGCGCAGCTAGCGCAAAATCTGTTGGTTTTAGTACTTTTAAAGACTTTTAAAATGTGAATTCAAACAATAAATAAGAACGCGAGCGCAGAGAGCGTGGTCTTATTGATATTTATACAGAAAAAGGAAAGCATTTAAAAAATTTGTGTTGTGTCTAGGATTTCGGGGGGATTTGAACGCCAAACCTCATAGCCTCAATAGCTCAACGGTTAAAGGTGCGGACTGAAATTCGAAAGGTCGCCGGTTCAAACCCCACCAGTTGCACTATTGTCGTACCTACTCCTAGCACAAGCTTGACGCTAAAGGTGGTTTAATAGATCCAGCCGCGAAAATTCAAATTTTAGTTAGTTTTTCGAAAATAGTAGAGTAATCTTACGTCGAAGGCTTATGGTAATGAGTTTTGCGGGCATAACATTTATGCATCTACGAGTACATGTTTTTCCATAAAAACTTTGGTCAAAAATACTCATTTACTTCATATTTGTGCAAATCTGGGAAAATTCAGAAAATTATCTTTCAGGAACTTGTCCAATGTGGTGGACTATGGCCCTTATCCTTATCCTTCTCATTCTGAGAGGAGAACCGTGCTCAGTAGTGAGCCAGGCAAGAGTTGATGACGATGAATAATGAAATCATGTAAAATAATTAACTACATACAATGTCTCTTGCACTGGTATCAAATAACCAAAAGGTACGGTTGAAGGAACACTGATTTAGCAACAATGTCTAACACAAAGTCTAGCTAGACTAGAGCTGGTGTTCCAGACATTTAGCGCAAAGTCATGTCGAGAGCATGATGTTTGCCTTTTCTAGCTGCCCTAGAATGTAAATTATGCGTCAAGGCTTTTGAATTTAATGTCGAAAAGTATTTTGTTAATTGCATAGTTGAACTAAGTATTACTAAGTTGTTATTAATAAATACGTACCTACCTACGTATTAGCACAGGCTTTTTTTCTTTTAACGCTGGGAAATGCGTTTACGCATCCCCCCCCTCCTGGAAGCCAGCCAGCTAACCAGCCAGCCAACCAACTGGAGAGAAGGTATGTGGGTCTCGCCGGCCGATAGGCGACCGGAATACCCACTAAAACCCAGCGGCATTCCTGCATGTCGCCTGGTGACTTGGTCACGGGAACGCCGAAGCAAACCACCGCGACCCAGTCAGCGACGTCCGCTGAGGCAGACCCTCCACCGGGGACCCCGCTCACGAGGTCCCCACACCGCACGTCCGAGGAGCACCGTCCAAGTGCGTGCGCCTCCCGACCCGGGGACGGGGCGACAATTGCACTCTGCACACGTCGCCCGTGTCCCATCCTCCGCCTCGTCCGCTGTGCCCTCTGCTAGTCAGAGGGACACGCGGAGAAACCTTCCCCCTGCCAGGTCCATTAACCATGGCTAACAATATCCCCGAAGAGAGATTATTAGCCATGTTACCGGGGTGCACCGGCCCGAATACTGCTCTTTCCCTCGGATGCCCGATGCATCCAAAAGGGACCAGGAGCCAGGCACACTGGGAGGTTACCTGGCTGGCACCCCTCCTACGTATTAGCACAGGCTGTGGCACAGGTATTAGCTATGTTGAACATCCTGCAATATTGTGTTTGTTTGTTGGTTTGTCCTACAATCACACTGCAATGGCACAACGGATCGACGTAATTTTTTGCTTACTTTTTATCACGCGAAACCAATGAGTTCCCACGGGATTTTTTTACCTTAATTCACGCGGACGGAATCACGGGCAGCAGCTAGTGGCTAACATTCTTTAGCTTCCAAATTATTATTAGAAAATCTGAATTTTAGACAATAAAGAGTGACATTCAAACGGAAGACTTGCCTTGATAGTTGTTACTTACATCCGACATTATATTGTTTGACTGCTCAAAATAACAATAATTGCTGAAAAACCGGCCAAGTGCGAGTCAGACTCGTGCACTGAGGGTTCCGTAATACAATCGTATTTTATAGACATTTTGCACGATACATGAAAAACTATTATGCCTAAAAAGAAATAAAAATCTGTTCTAGAATGTACAAATAAAGCCCGTTCATAATATTATGATACTTTGAAAGTTGAAAATAGCAATATTTGTTCTTTAACACATTTTAATTTTTTCTTGTGATGTAACAACAAATTCACGGTCACACAGACAGACAACAAAGTGATCCTATAAGGGTTCCGTTTTTCAGTTTGAGGTACGGAACCCTAAAAAC
The DNA here is from genome assembly GCF_902806685.2 of Maniola hyperantus. NCBI lineage: Eukaryota > Metazoa > Arthropoda > Insecta > Lepidoptera > Nymphalidae > Maniola > Maniola hyperantus. The sequence goes on from NC_048549.1 coordinate 803,759, forward strand.
GAGCCGAGTTGAGTACCACCTCCTGTTTGGAAGAAGGATGTTAAAAATAAAAAGTTCTCATAAAATAAAGTACTTAAATAAGTACCTTTGAAAAACTAGGTAGGTACCTCCTTGGTATTTTACGTTCTATGGTTGTGATGCATCCCCCACCTCGTTAGAGCGGGCTTTGTGTTCATTACACACAAACAGAAATACCTAGACGGCTTCAGATTTATTGCACTGCATCATCTGATATCCAGATTATCCCGGATTTGAACAAGTAGACCTCAAACACAGGGTTGACAAATGTTTTAAAACATTGTTAAAAAAAAAGGTAGGTAAGTAAAGAAAAAAATCCGGAAACTGTGAATTTGTGGTTACATCACAAGAAAAAAATTAAAAAGTGTTCATGAACAAAGAATTCGTATTTTCAATTTTCAAAGTAAGATAACTATTTTATTTATTTTTATGCATCATAGTTTTTGAATTATCGTGCAAAATGTTGAAAAAATGTGAAATAATTATGGTCAATAGAAGTGAAAGCTCAGGGGGATATTTCCTTGCAATAATACTCGAGAATCACATCAAACTCATATTTTATTCTTTGTATGCTTTTACTTCTCATCTCATCTCATAATCATATAATCACATAATCATAATATAACAACTTCATAACTTAAACACTATCGCACCATAATTAACGTATGAACACAACTATGATTGACATAAGTCTGAGCCCTGGTTATCCAAAACATCTGTATTAAATACAAGTCGTTACCACTTCCAAACAGTAATAATTGCCTTTGTCAATATACGTCTTTTTATGCAACGTATATTGACAAAAGATAATGACATATTTGATATGGTATATTGACGTGCCTACACTGTAGTTTTCATGACATCCACTTCAGGACAATAATAATTACTTTTGTCAATATACGTCTTGTCATGAAACGTATATTGACAACAGTATAATGACATGTTCAATAAGGTATATTGACGTGGCTACACTGTTGTTTCATGACGTTGTATACTGGCAAGTGATAAGAATAATAATTATCCCCGAAATTCTAACAGAAGTTTATGTATATTTTCTCTACATAGTATAAAGTCGCTTCCCGCGTCTGTATGTATGTATGTATGAATGCGTAGATCTTTTAAACTACGCAACGGATTTTAATGTGGTTTTTACCAATATATAGAGTGATTCAAGAGGAAGGTTTATAGCCGTAGTTTAAGTGTCAAAAAATTAGAGATCCCTAGAGAAATTGAAATAATGTGAATTAGTTCGGAAAAAAATCCTCTCATTTGAGAGTTTCCGAGGCAATGACACCTCAATGACCCCATATTAGTATCTACGTTGCACCCATGAGAAGCCGGGGCGGGTCGCTAGTATATTTTAAAGGAAAAATAATATCAACGCTCTATCTATTATTGTTTTTGTGATATTAACTTTAAACCTCTAGAGACAAAGTTAGTTTTGCGGTTCGTTAGCAAAAGCAATTCTTACCGTTTTACTTCTTCTGTAGTACGCAACCCTCGGTCCGCGAGCCTGACTCGCACTTGACCGGTTTTTTTTTAAGGTAGCCCACAGCAGTATCAGAAACTGTCTAATATCTTACGGGAATTTTCCTCGTAAGCATAAAGACATCTCAGGTGCTTAGTACGAGATTTTATGTCTCACCAACGTTGATATTAAACTGGATCTTAACCGCCTTGTTTTAAAACTCAAGTTTGTTTACACATCTACAGCCAGCGCTCCCAGCGGAAACGTTGCGAAATTAAAATCCGTGATATTGAATTTTTTACTTCAATTCAAGGATCTTACGATCCATTTTACTTTGACGTTATTGTGTTTCGACTCGTTCAACGTTGGCCTAAGCGTCAGATAGAAGATAGTAAAGGTTATTCTCACGTGTCTCGCAATCGGCCTCCACTGGTTATGTACCCTGATAAGGAAGCAGTTTTTGTGCAACGAAGCTTACATCGATACCGCGCAGGAATGTGACTGCGAGCCGTGACGTCACCAACCTCATTTGGTTCTGGATAATAAGGGTAGACCCTAGCTAAAGCTATACTACCAGCTTAAATTGTACTTCATAGTTTTTAGGGTTCTGTACCTCAAAAGGAAAAACGGAACTCTCATAGGATCACTTCGTTGTCTGTCTGTCTGTTGCCTACAGGGTACTTCCCGTTGACTTAGAATCATGTAATTTGGCACCTGCCAAATTACATGATTCTAAGTCATAAGGGAAATAATCTGAAAACCGAAAATTTAGGGTTACATCACAGAAAAAAATGAAATTGTGGTCATGAACTAATAATTAGATACTTCACCTGTGTATTCTAAAACAGTTTTTTATGCATCATAGTTTTTGAATTATCGTGCAAAATGTCAAAAAAATATGACTGTAGTACGGAACCCTCGGTGCGCGAGCCTGACTCGCACTTGACCGGTTTTTTTCTAAGTACATATAACAAAAATCGTTCAGTAGTTACCTACAGTTTTATTAACAGTGTACATAGATAAATATGGTACGGTGCATTTTATGGACACCCTGCTTTAAACCCATTGCAAAAAACACCGTCTCTTAAGTACCGCGGATGCGCTTAGCATAGTAATAACTTCATGGAATATTGAGATTTCAATGTATATTTTAGATGCCTTGTACGGCGCAGATATTTCTGTTCGCTACTCGATTACTGGACATTTTTATTCATAACCATTTCGACGACTTTTCATATTTTATATGAAAAGCTGGTTGAAAGTTTTTTCTATCAATTGCAAGCTTGTCTTTTTTTCCTGATACTTGATGGTATATATACCTATATACCTTTACAGATACCTATATATGTTTTTATTTATTTATAGACTAACTAGTGCTTGGCTGCAATAAAACCTGCTGGAAAATGGTGATGCAGCCTAGGATGAAGTGTTTTTGCCTAGAAGATGCCTATTCACTCTTGACTTGAAGTTAGGTACACATATTTCAATTGGACGGAAAAACTCATGCTGGAAGGGCGTTCCATATCCTAGCGATTTGAATTAGAAACGAGGAGACAAATCCCTTGGAATTTCGACTACGTATAGGTGTTGACTGTTGACCTTGGTAATGCCTTACACCACGACGTTTGTTTTTGTACACCCTTCAGGAAAATCTCTCGAAATAATGTCCAGTTCACCATACCTACTCTTAATATATCTAGTTGAATTTTAAAATCCTTTTTTTACAAAGAATATTAGCCAAGTTTATTATGCTAACTAAAATTACCCTTTGCCTTCCAACTAAGCTTGTGCTAGTAGTAGGTACGACAACAGTGTAACGGGTCTGGTTTGAACCGGCGACCTTTCGAATTTCAGTCCGCCCCTTCAACCGTTGAGCTATCGAGGCTCTAAAATCTTATTGCAAAGTGTACCGTTATTACCGAATACAAGTTCTATACCAACATTCCTCATGCTTCCCGGCGGCATTCCGCGGCTTCCTCCAGCCAAAGTAATCTAAGCGCATCATCAAGTTTTAACTTCTTAGTTCTTGCTGCAGATTCCGGCGAGCCGCAAGCCGCGTCGACTCACAGTTCACTGAAAACAGACCCATCATAGGACTTGCAGGACTTATAGAGGCGTTGCTGAGTGACTGTTCGAACTGCGTTTAATACCCGAAGAATGTCAACAGAACTCTATTGTTAAGCCTCCTCATGACCGTCGGTCCACCCATCTGACTGTCTGTCAGAGGGCTGTAGCTCATGAGCCGTAATAGGTAGAGAGTTGAAATTTCAGTGTGTATTTCTGTTGCCGCAACAAATAATACCAATTTCAAAGTGATCGCCATGTTAATTTAAAAAAAAGGTACATAATCTCGTACGGAACTCTTCGTATTCGAGTACGACTTGCACTTGAATAACATCAAAGTAAAATGGACCTAAAGCGCCTTGAATTGAAGTCAAATATTCAATGCCACTGATTTTAATTTCGCAATGTTTCCGCTTGGAGCGCTGGCTGTAGAAGTGTAGACAAACTTGAGCTTTAAAACAAGGCATTTAAGATCCAGTTTATTGTAACGCGGAAGTATTTCGGCTCTCGAGTTTGGTTTGGTTTGGTGAGACGTAAAATCTTGTACTACGGGTACAGCACTATGCATATAGGACGCGACAGATCGAGACGGCAATCGGGGAGCTAACGCCCCGCGCGCTAACCCGGTGTGGGCGAGCGTGGGTAACGTACGGGTGTGTGAGGCGTCTCCCGTCTCATACCCTGATTGCCATCTCAATCTATCGCGGACTATATAATTGATGGAAAAGGAAAATTAATATGCCAATAAAATTGTTGTACAAAAGAAATGTTTTTTCTGCGTATTCCCGCGTCGGTTCAGCGTTCAGTGAAAACGGCATGCTCATAGATGGCGTGGTAGAGGCGTTGGTAAGTAATTGTTGTATAAGCTACGGCGACTGCCAGTTTTTGCAGCTATCGAGACTACGCCTTAAATGTGCGATAGCCACAGAGTAACGCGGGATGGGAAACATTACTTTGTGTAGCGCTTTTTCAATTATTATCGTAAACTAAGCGATGCTTGTGACTGACGTCCACGCTAGATTAACTCCCGTGGGGACTCTTTATTTTTTTGGGATAAAAGGCTACAAACTACCTCTATCAACCTATCAACCTACCTCTGTACTAAATTGATGTCTGCAACTTCATCCAGGTGGATTTAGGTTTTAAAAATCGCGTGGGAATTTTTAAGGTTCAACCTCAAAAGGAAAAAAGGAACCTTTATAGGATCACTTTGTTGTCTGTCTGTCTGTCCGTCTGTGCGTCGTGTCTATCAACAAAACGTAAAGATTACTTTCCGTTGACCTAGAATCATGAAATTACGCAGGTAAATGGTCTTATAGCATAACTAAGGAATAAATCCAAAAACCGTGAATTTGTGGTTATATCACAAAAAAATTAAAATAAGTATTTTCAATTTTCAAAGTAAGATCACTAGCAGTGGCGTGCACAGGGTTTGAACCTAGGGTAAGCATTAGTTAGCTAACTACCTATTTAATGACAGGTCATTATGAAAAATGAGCACATAGCCATTTCAACTAGGTAAGCAGTGCTTTTATGCCTCTATGACCTGCACGCCACTGATCACTAGGTATACTTACCAAGTGGGATATCATATGAAAGGCCTGTACATTCTTAAACCGATTTTTATTCATTTTTATGCATAATAGTTTTTGATTTATCGTGTAAAATGTCGAAAAAATACCCGAGTACGGAACCCTCAGTGCTTGGCTGCTTTTTACTATTTAAAAGCTCTGCATTTTCTTATAAATAACAAATAATTTATTGCATTAGGTAAAGATGCAAGTCACTTCGCTATTTCATTTTATCGAGGTAGGTATTCTTTTTATTTATTAATTCAGATACAAGTTAGCCCTTGACTGCAATCTCACCTGGTGGTAAGTGGTAAGTGACGATGCAGGCTACCACTGCGCCAGGGAGGTCATCAAAATTCCATTAAAACCCGCGTGGAAATGTAATCACATTAAAGTGTTTTAGGATTTGCAGGGAGTAGAGACAGGGAGATTTAGATGTCTAGTCGGTAAATCCTCTGCCTGACGTATTGCAACATTTGTCTCAGGGATGTTTTATTGCATTTAAAGACTTTATAATCAAAATACATAGCCATTAAGGAATATATAGATACTGAATATTGTTTTCTTTCAAGTATTTTTTTGTAATGTGTTTGACCTGTAAATGTGTATGTCCGTTCCTATGTCCGCTTGTAACTACTGAACCGCTCAACCGATTTTGATAAATGATACGTCATTAAATTCGTCTTGATAGCGCGAGTGTTACTATGAAGACTAAAATTTATAAAAGAATCAAAATGGTGGATTTTATGCGCCTTCTTATGTGCGATTTTAATGTGCAGGCTGAACTTTTTTTTTCAAGACCCTCGAGTTGGCTGTCAAAATAAAGGGCTTTAAAGGGCGAGTACGACAATATATGACGACTGAAAAAACCATTGGAACCGGAAAATGCCCGTCCATATGTCCGTTTGTAACTACCCAAGCAACGACGGCTCAACCTATTTTGATAAATGATACGTCATTAGATTTGTCTTGACGGCACGAGTGTCACTGGGTAGGTACATACTATTCTTAAAAAGATCAAAATGGTGGATTTTATGTGCTTTTCAAGTGCAGGCTAAATTTTTTTTCCAAGACCCTCGAGTGGGGTATTAAGGTGACTCAGTTCGGTGCTTTCTTCATACAAACGTAGGAGGGAAATTACAACAATATTCGATATTGTACGCACAAAACTAAGACTTATATCGATTTCTCTCGTCATTATCTAGGTTTATTGATATATAAAACATTGAAAAAAATATTGATTTAAAAGTAACGAGGCTCAAAAGATTCCTATTTTAACACTAAATTAATGACAACTTTGGGCGTAAATAAATAAGATTAGGGATATGAAAATTCTAAAACAATTTATCATTAGACGTAGTTTATTTATTTATTAGTTGAAATAATTTTACTTTGTAAACATAAATTCAGCAGTTTTTTCTCTAAAATTTACTTTACTTTTCCTCAGTGGCGTGCAGGTTATAGAGGCATAAATGCACTGCTTGCCCCAGTTGAATAGCTCAATGCATATTTTTCATAATGACCTGCCAGTAAACAGGCTCTTACTTAACTAGTGCCTACCCTGGCTTCAAACCCTGTGCACGCCACTGCTTTTCCTGAACCCTTTTCGCGCGCTTGATTTCAGTGAAAATCATCGTGCCTCTCAACTTTCTCATACAATGTCAAGTGAAAAGCAAACATGTTACCCACGTGCGCTGCCAATTTCGGTCGAGCGTCCTGCGTCACCTTAAAATACAGGACTTTAAGCCGGAGCGGACCAGCTAGTATAGTATAGATTAGTGTCAGTTCTATTTGTAGCTACTCTGTGTGTGAGTGGCCGATGTCCATACAGAGGTAATGGCAGCGATTAGTCGCCGGAGCGCGAGTTTTTGTCCCTCGCGATCCCTCCGAGAGGTATACACTCCGGCGTGGTTGCTCGTACACCGTGCCATAATCATTACACCATTATAGCGACCCACTCGATTTATTGGTCTCCACCATTGATATACGCACCCAACAGTCTGCCGTCCTTTCAAAAAACGACTAATTCCTTTACTTTTTGGGCTCCATGCCTGAAAAGGAAAAACGGAACCCTTATAGGATCACTGTGTTATCTGTCTGTCAAGAAACCTATAGGGTACTTCCCGTTGACTTAGAATCATGAAATTTGGCAGGTAGGTAGGTTACAAGACGAATTTGGCTGAAATTTGGAATGGAGATAGATTTTACCCTGGATTAACTCATATGCTAATTTTATCCCGGAAAATCAAAGAGTTCCCGCGGGATTTTGAAAATTGCGGTAAATCCACGCGGACGCAGTCGCGGGCATCAGCTAGTATACTATAACGCTAAATCGCTTGAAGGCACGGCTTTGCTAGTAGGTTTTTTAGATTTCGGATTGGATCTTCGCTTTTCACTTTTCCTATATCATCATGATCAACCCAGCGTCGGCTCACTACAGAGCACGGGTCTCCTCTCAGAGTGAGAAGGTTTTGGCCATAGTCTACCACGCTGGCCATGTGCGGATTGGTAGACTTCACACACCCTTGAGAACATTATGGAGAACTCTCAGGTATGCACGTTTCCTCACGATGTTTTCCTTCACCGTTCAAGCAAGTGACATTTAATTACTTAAAACGCACATAACTCCGAAAAGTTAGAGGTGCGTGCCGGGGATCGAACTCCCGACCTCCGATTAGAAGGCGGACGTCCTAACCACTAGGACGTCCTAATCACAGCTGTTTCCTATATCAATGGTTCGCAATTATGATTCGGATGGTATATTGTTGGCAATAATACAATTAGTCTAAGTGGACATCTTTATATGTCTTTTCCTGTGAATTGTTATCGACTGTGACTGTGAAGTCATTTTACTGCATGACTTTGAGAAGTGAATTATGTTGGAATGCCATTTGAAGGAATTAAAACAAAGAAAGAGTTGTAGGTATAGATTAGCACTTAGAATGTAGGTACATAAAGCTGTATTTCATTTAATTCAGTAGCTTATCTTTTTCTAATACAAAATGACATTCACAGGAGATTTGTGGTATTAACATTCTCTATAGTCTATACAAACACTGTAGAATTATTGATTGTTGAATTTGTATAAATGAAACAATGACATCAAAGCTCAAGGCCGTATTTGCATACAATGAAAGCCATTAACCAGTCTAGGAGGAAGGGATTCCTAATAAAACATCTATTATTAGAACTGCATCCCATCACTTTCCAGAAAACTCATTAATTGGTATTTAAATTCTAAGCATTACCTCGATAGAGGTAGATGAAGAGATACGTCTATTGTCTACGTACTTTAAACAGGGAATGATCTATGGAAATACATAACAATATCTACACTAAGTCCCGCAAATTGCTATTGCGCTGGATCCATGTCTCATTAACATTGAAATGACGTCATTTTGAGGTCAGCCGAAATAAAAATATACCATCAGCTCGAAACTTCAGTCTAGTGCTGACGTCACTAAAATGGCGGCCACGGGCATTAGCAATTTGCGGGACTTATATCGGATACCCGGTGCGTTACTAATGCTAAAAAACTCACTCTAAAACCATCTTCTCTTTATTACCTTTCTTTGAAAGTGGTTTGGGGCACATCGGTTGGATAGTTCGAAAGTCTACAACGGATACAGGTAGAAACATGTTTTCTTTTATAATATGTAGAGAAGATTTGTAGTCAAGTAGACACTGGGGATGATTCTCTTGTACATAATCTCTAAACTAAACTAAATTAACAGGTCTAAATCTAGTGCTATCCATTTCCGCAAGCAACATTATGACAGGGATAGCAATAGATTTAGACGTGTCATTTTAGTTAAGTTTAAAGATTGTATACAACGGAATTAGCCACAATGTCCCCCCACTGAGAAACAATAAAATTAAATTACATATTAAGCATTTTAATATATAAAAGCTTTAACGTTCATCACAATCGCGATTGTCTGTTCCAACTACCCGCATTAGCTACTTATAAATTAAAGCGATAAAAGCCGTTTACATTTAATCCGATAAGTAATAATTAAAGCTCATTATATTTTGTACAATATCCAATTGACTTTGTTTTCTTTACAACAACCCGCATATTTTAATTAAAATATGAAAGAATTCGAGTAGATATAAGTCCCGCAAATCGCTAGTGCGTTGGAACCATGTCTCATTAATATCAAAATGATGTTATTTTGACGTCAACCGAAATAAAAATATCAAAAATATACCATCAGCTCGAAACTTCAGTCTAGTGCTGACGTCACTAAAATGGCGGCCACGTGCATTAGCAATTTGCGGGACTTATATCTACTCGAATTCTTTCATATTTTAATTAAAATATGCGGGTTGTTGTAAAGAAAACAAAGTCAATTGGATATTGTACAAAATATAATGAGCTTTAATTATTATTTATCGGATTAAATGTAAATGGCTTTTATGGCTTTAATGGCGAAGTTTATATCTATCTTTTTAGAAAAGAATTTAGGTAGGTATAAGATGACTTGTCTGAGGCAGCGCACAGTGGTGAGCGTTGTGTTATTGTATGTGGGAGGTCCCGGGTTCGATTCCCCACCGGGTCAATTTGAGAATTCGCAATTTCTGAATTGGCCCAGGTCTGGTTTTATGAGAGGCTTCGGGACCGATTCCCGTAGGATTTTAAAAAAACCCAAATCCACGCGGACGAAGTCGCGGGCATCAGCTAGTGTTAAATATGATTTAAATGTTACAAAAGTATTGATTGTGATATAATTTTCAACAAAACAAAAAGGCATATCGCCGCAGGCTACGTACAGTCGAAAGCAGAACTCCCAATTTACATTTTGTATTAATATTGTTTGGAAATAAATACTTATGCCTAATTAATTGGAAAATGTTCAACGAAACATTATTACAACGAACAAATTTGCAAAGGCCGTGTGTTCTGTAGGTACACTCAATTACAGAGTCCTTACATTAATAATATTATTATTTTTCATAATATTAATCAGTTTTATTATTTTAGTAAAATGAGCTACTAATAGATTTCTTTCAGATTAAATTTTTGGATTGGTACAAAAATGGAAAAAAGCTTTTTTGCCATTTATTTTTTGTTTAATTCGCAAATTAGTACGCGTAAAAATAAAATCAAATACTGGTTACTAAAGTCGATAATCGAATTAAAATTGTTAAGGCCATAGCACACCACTCTGGTCAAGTGTAGGTTGGCAGATTTCACATACCATTAAGAACGTTATAGAGAATATATTTTCCTTCACCGTTAAAGCAAGTGATTGCTTAGTAAACACACGTAACATAGTGCGTTCCCGGGATAGCAACCCAGACTCCCCTTATAGCTGGAAAAAACCTCAACTATACTAGGCTATCACTGCTATATTAGGCTAACATTACTACATTAATAAAGTCAGCATCATGATCAACCCATCGCCGCGCCGGCTCACTACAGTGCACGGGTCACCTCTCAGCGTGAGAAGGGTTTTAGCCATAGTCTACCACGTTGGCCATGTGCGGATTGGTAGACTTCACACACCTTTGAGAACAATATGGAGAACTCTCAGGCATGCAGGTTTCCTTCACCGTTAAAGCAAGTGATATTTAATTACTTAAAACGCACATAACTCTGAAAAGTTAGAGGTGCGTGCCCGGGACCGAACCCCCGACCTCCGATTAGAAGGCGGACGTCCTAACCACTAGGCTATCACAGCTAATAAAGTCCTACTCAATTAAAATAAATGGATAGATAAAGTAATAACAATTGAGCGCGCGACAGTCTATCGGCAAATGTAATTATATAGCTACCCTTATCTGGACAGCGGTAATTAGTCACTTCCGGCTATACCGACCCCCCCCCCCCTCCCCCCTCCCCTCTCCTTATCCCGGGAGAGGTGCTCCAGAGAGCCTGCTCCAATTGTTTATTAGATTAATCTGCGTACATTTTAATCAGACTTTTTTACTCAGAGCCCTGAGGGTCCTTAAGTTATAAATCAACGTCCATCAGCATCTCAACATATAGCCGACCCACTACTGAGCACGGGTCTCCTGTCAGAATGAGATAGTTCTTGTTGAACTCAAAGTTGAGGTGAGGTCAGTACCTCACCTCAACTTCAGTGATGAACTTTCAAATTCATCACTGAAATTATTCATAAAGCAAGAGGAAAATAGAAAGGGTATGTTTTACGGATAATTGAATAGTTGAATGCTAAACTAATACCAATACTTAAATAATTAACATTAAATTAAATAATAATAGTTAGTATTCTGTGATATTAATATATTCATAATTAGCTGATACCCGCGACTTCATTCGCGTGGATTTAGGTTTTAAAATCCTGCGGGAACTCGTTGATTTTACGGGATAAAAAGCAGCCTATGTCACTCTCCAGGTCTTTGACTATACCCAAGCAAAAAATCACATCAATCCGTTGCTCTGTCGCAACGTGATTGAAGGACAAACCAACAAACAAACACACTTTCGCATAATTATAATAAGGGTACTGATTAAAATACGTGTTATCTCCGAAAAAGTTTCACATAGGTTAACTTATACTTGCACAGTTTACAGTTAGAAAATGGAAAATGAAATGTAACGTTTCTGAATCTCATGCGGATAGTGCGACAGCAACTTTATGTACCTATATAGTATTGATATACATATATTAATGTACTAATTATTTATGTACCTATATTAATTTATTTTAGTTTTAATTTAATGTTGTTTTTTTTTAGATTTAAGTTTATTAATAGTTTAATTACTTCTTTGATAAAAATAAATAAAACCTAAAAGGTAAAAGTTGAATCCAAGTTGGAAGACAAAACATTCGATATAACGACGTACCGTATTGCATGTGTATTGTGTATGTCTTTCAATGAAAATATGTCCCCTTTTAGGGAAATTTCAGCGATTGTAGGCTCCTTTTATGCAGAGAGCTACAAATGTCAAACCTTGCTCCGCGTCCTAGGTCGCGCATTGTCTCTCCTCGCGCACATTTGCGTAATGACTGCCATTACACCCATTGTTACATCTGCACTGTACATACATGTGTGAGGACGGTGCAGACATACGACGAAATAGTCTGCAAGCAATTTTGACATTTTTATCCGGCTCGTGCTTACCATTTCATATAACAAGTGTGAACAGGCAACCTTTTTCAATTTGGCAAATAGAATGCAGGAAAAAACTTGGTTCAGGTGAAGTTTAGCTAATGTAGGTACGTGCTTTTTCACTGTTCCAAACTAGATGATTAGTGCTGGATGGGATGGTGCATGCGGAGGTGGGCCCGGTATACTACCGGGACCTGGTCTCCTCGGAGGAGAACTTCCGAGGACTGCGGGAGTTCGCGCACGCGTGGCACAGGAGAAGGAGCTGCTCCGAAGTGCGGCAGCGACGACGGAGAAGAGGACGCGGAGAGCAGGAAGAGGAAGAGGAAGGAAGCGAGGAGGATGACGACGACGCGACGAGCTCAGAGGAGGGAAGCGAGAGTTAGATATCCAGATACGCAATAACAGGAGAGGATGTGGGAAACAGGAGACACCACGAACGGCGACGGGAATCTCCCGTATCTGTGACGTCTGCCCCAAAATGGGGAGAGTGACATAGTGGGGACAAGGAAGCAGATAGGAAAGAACTTGTAGGGAGTCAAGAAGGCGCCCCGGGAAAGAGCCACCGAGCAAGTAAGCAAGTACCGAACAGGCGCCCTCCCGCGTTTCGGCTCATATAACCGCAAGGTTGGTGGGGCCATGGGTGGTGGTGGGTTGTTCCAAACTAGATAACTGTCTTGAACTGTGACACTGTGAGTACGAAATAACATAAAGTAAAATCGACAAAATTTTGATATAGGACATGTAACCAGTTCACAGTCGATATTTAAGGATATAATTAATTAATTAAAAACATAAATATGCATGTGAGTCTTTGTAAAAAATTGTGCTCTTTTAGGGACATTTCAGCGATTACTTATAGGCTCCTTTTATGCAGAGAGCTACAAATGTCAAAACTTGCTCCGCGTCTTAGGTCGCGCATTGTCTCTCCTCGCGCACATTTGCGTAATGACTGCCATTACACCAATGATATTAGAAGAAATCTAACATCATTGCATTACACCCATTGTTACATCTGCACTGGACATACATGTGTGAGGACGGTGCAGCCATGCGACAAAATTGCGTAGCAACTTGATTATGTGAATATCAAAATTGCGTAGCAACAATCGTGTCTAGCATAATATTAATTCATGTGTGTCTTTCTAAAAAAGTCCCCAGTTTGGGAATATTTCATCATTAGAAAAGTAGCAAAATATTACTTGTTCGGTATTCATTGTGTCTTAAGTGATGATAGTCCTTTCGTAGGCTGTGGACCGTTTTGCCTGATAACCGAAAGGTTTGATCACTTGTCTGATGTCTGTATTGATCCTAATACATACATGTACGCGTTCGTTGACTTTCGCATTGTGAGGAAAGCAGACGGTTAGCGAGTTACGGCGCAGGCCGCTGCGAGTCCACAAAGGGCAAAGATTTCATTAACAAAGCGCGCACAGCACCACAAATGTGTCTTTCGTATTAATTATGTTTTGTCTTGGTTCTGCGCTGCCACGTTTTGTTTTGTCTAACAAAGAATGTAATTTGGTTTAAGTGTTAATTTCTCCTGTAAATGTTTCGTTCATTATAATGACAAAATATTATATAGGTACCTATAGGCGTCTAATAGGCCGGGTTGGACAAAACAGTTAAAAATAAACAATGGGACTGATTCTCTTGTATACATAATAACAGAACTGTTCAACTGTTGAACAAATCTATGCCGCTGACAGACAAACGAACGGACGGACGGACAGCGGAGGTCCGGTTGGCACCCTTCGGGTACGGTACCCTTAAAACGATGGTTAGGTGCAGCTATGGGAAACCGAAGGTCGGACCTTATCAAAGCTTTGGTCCCCTAGACGCAAGTTCGCGTAAAAGCCAAACAGTGTAAAGGAATTACACGCAGGTATGCACGTATTCTTCCGACTCTCGTGAAAGGGAGGACTCTTCTCTACTCTTCTCAAAAAATAAAAAAAATAAAAAATAAAAAGGACCTCGCATTTTGGCCGCAGCTCATAATAAACTAAAAAATATTTTGTTACGAATATACGAATTATGAATATAAGTGACTAGGGTGACTAGCTCATGCTCGCGACTTCATCCGCGTGGAATACAACAAATTTCAAACCCCTATTTCACCCCCAGGGGTTGAATTTTCCAAAATGTTTTCTTAGTGGATGCCTACGTCATAATAGCTATCTAAGTTTGAAGAAATTAGAAAGAGTTTTTATTGGACTAAAAAAACTTGCGAAATTAACGTAAAAATAACTGCAAGATTTATAAATTCTCCAATTACCCTGCTTACTATAGTAGAGTTGTTAAAGAAAGTTAAATGTAGTTAACGTAAACAATTCACTATTTAAAATTAAAATCATCACTCTAAGGTAATGAACTCTACCGTAGTAAAAAGCTCGTTTGTAAGACCAATTAACACATTTGTAGAGACTATTTTCCATTTATAAAACATATGAAAAGCTTTTACTACAGCCACAAGTTATTACGTATTCAACATCAGCCTGTAAACACACAAGAACGCTCCGTATTTTAATAGTAAAATAATAAATGCGAGATAAAATCCGTGCGCGCGGTGAAAAAACTTTCACTAACAAAAGTCGCCTATTGCGTACCGTGGCCCGTACGCCGTACTCCGTAGGTCGTAAGCTCTCAACTCAAAAGCTCCCCGCTTTAGTCTGCCGGCGACTTCCGACCGGTGAGGTTGTGTCGCTGAGTTCCGCGAATCGCGAGTGTGTGACGAGTGAGTGAAATGCCCGCCCGCGCCGTGGCCTTCCTCGCCACCGCGGCCCTCGCCCTCGCGGCCTCTCCGCCCGACCCTTGCTACGAGGAGGGTCGCCCGAGGCGCTGCATCCCGGACTTCGTCAACGCGGCCTTCGGAAACCCTGTCATCGCATCCTCCATTTGCGGAAGACGAGGCCCTGAACGTCTGTGTGACCCACCAGGAGATCAGAACCCGGAAAATGCTTGCCGAGTTTGTGATGCTGCACGCTCGGATCGAAGACATCCGCCTACCCATCTAACAGACTTGAATAACCCTCACGACGTCACCTGCTGGAGATCTGGCGCTCTAGCCCCGGCTTCCTACGATTCCCCTCCAGACAACGTCTCCCTAACCCTGTCCTTGGGCAAAAAGTACGAGCTAACCTATGTCAGTTTACAATTCTGTCCCAAAGCAGCCCGTCCTGATTCCGTAGCGATTTACAAGAGCGCTGACTACGGTGTCACTTGGCAACCTTTTCAGTTCTATTCGAGTCAATGCAGACGCGTGTACGGGCGGCCGAATAAAGCTACCGTGACTGCGGCGAATGAACAAGAAGCTAGATGTTCAGATTCCCATAGATTGGCTGGGGAGAATTCGGGGGGAGCGAGATTGGCGTTCAGTACGCTGGAAGGGCGTCCGAGTGCTGCCAACTTTGATATATCCCCTGTTCTGCAAGATTGGGTGACTGCAACTGATGTACGGGTTGTTTTCAATCGCCTCCACATGGTGAATGAAGGTGACGAGGTAGACAATAAGAAGCAGGCAGCGGCTGGGACTCAGCATTACGCTGTATCGGATTTCGCGGTCGGTGGTCGGTGCAAGTGCAACGGACATGCATCTAGATGTATTCCTGCGAAGGCGGAGGAGAGTCAGGTCCAGTTGGCGTGTGACTGCAAGCACAACACGGCTGGAAGAGACTGCGAGAGATGCAAGCCGTTTCACTTCGACAGGCCGTGGGGACGAGCGACGGCGCGCGACGCCAATGAATGCAAAGGTTTGTTACTTTTGAGCAACTATTTTGTATACAATTTTATCATTAATCAATTCTGGAACTGTACTACATATTTGGTAAGCATGTATATTTCCAGGTTTTACGAAAGTTATGTTCCTTTTCAGGATTTTAAACGCGAAAGCTTAAAATTTAAAGCCTTATCCATAAGTTTTATCTAAGCCTTGTTACTTGAATGCTATTTAAACGCTGTGTATTTCCGCGTTGCTTGTTATTTTATATTCTAAGCTATTCCATATTAAAGAGATTGCAAGATACGAGTTAAAAACTGTCTCCTATTTTGGTCACGCATTTAAGAAATCTATACTGATATGGGAAATCTTGTGAAAATGTCGCACTCTATCAATTATGTTTTGACAGGTTACGCCAACCAATATACCGCTGTGAAAAGCCTTTTTTTGTAACAAGATTTAGGATTCTAAGTTTTAATCCTAACCCTTTTGAGACAAGAAAATGTTCGTAAAAGTTTTAGAGTGAGCCCCCTTTGAGAGGTAAAAATTTTCGGATGACAAAGAGATGACTTTCAACAACAATTTTTTTTCTTTACCTTATAACATAAGAAACAAATGAAAGTATAGTAAAAGACAGCTAAATTGAAAAAAATCGATATGTAATCAAAGAAGATCGTAATTTTCTTGCTAATGTGTTGAAAACCAATGAACCCAATGTAAGAACTCTTTTTAAAGATAGATGACAAAGCTGCAATAAGCCTCCTATAAAAGCCTCTAGGTGTAACATGAGATTAAGCTAAGAAAAATTTATCTTGAACTAATCACTGATTTAAGTTCTGGATGTACGCATCAAAAGTCAAAACCAGTTTAGTAATTGACAGTAATCAAGAAGTCTGAGGGCTGAAAATGCCTCTCATCTTTTTGTACATTCAAGGTTTCCACGAAATATTGCTTCAAAAATATGTTAAGATATTTCTGATGTTGCAGAAAGACTGATATTGGTGATGCAAAAAATCAGAAACAGTTTTATCGAACCAAATGAGATTTGGAGAACAGAAAACTGCATTCGATGAATTATTATCAAAAACCTTTTGTATATATTATATCGCTGGGTCAGATACTTTATTTCTGTGGTGGCCGGCCTAGTTTACCAAACATAGGTAAGGCAGAAGAACCAGACTAAATCTCCACAGATTGTCAGGACATATTGTGACATGTTTTGTCTACCAGAAAGCTCCGTATCGGATATTAAAAATAATTTCATACCCGTAAATATATTAATGAATCCGGTCAAAAACTCTTAACATACATAGTTTATCCATTTCCATTTCCATATTATTCAGATTCTATAATATATCATATTCCTAACAACTTCAATCTAAACTACAAGTTTTTAATCGGTTTTGGAGCAGAATATCTATTCCAAATTAAGCGCAAAACTAGATAAAATTCTAGTCATATTCTACAAAAAGATATTCAATTTATTCAAACAGTAAAGCAATAATTTCAATTAAATAAATACACAAGTAGGTAGGTGTGCCATTTGTTCAGAAAAAGTTTCTGATAATCTATAGTTTAAACAAAGCGTAATTTAAGAGTTTGTATTTGAATTTTAAAGTATAATAAGGATAAGATAGGCCTCTAACTCGTCTCTACGGAGGGTAATAAAAGTCCCGCGTTATCTTCCCGCGTTGAACTTATTATAAATCTGTTCTTCCTTATCTCCTTCATTGTATTTATATACATTTGGAGACAAATACAACGTATACTTTGTATCTGTTATCAGAATTAAAATATTTGTTAACTTATTCCTGGGTACATTATAGCGTACAGTACGCGGCAGAAAGTGATGTAAGTACCTACATCGACCTTTAGAAGAAGATAGCGGATTTGTAGAGCATTGTCTCTGTCGTTGAGACCGACAAATCGTGATATAGGTATGAGTGACAGAGACAACGCTCTACAATGCCGAAATGTCATTCTAAAGGCTGTATACCTATATTATTAAATTGCATTATTTTAGACTTCTTTTTTTTGTATTTTGTATTTCGTGTTCATCATGTTCAAGATCATGTTAGTTCGGAGGGGTTTGGACATTTAACCCATCGCGCTTGTCCAGTGCGTGTTGGTGGGTAAGCAGTGAATCGAATAACAAGTCTTATCTGCGGAAACTTCAAGTATTATTAGCAGAACTACAAATAAGGCTTATTTTTCGACCCGTGGGCTTTGCCGCTGATGCACTTGGCATTTGTCCGCCTCTGCCATAAGTTGCTATCCTGCTTTGATATCAACTGTTCCAAATAGACCTTTTTAAGAATTATATTCTTTAAGCCCTAAGTGGCATAGGAGTAAAGGAAGTAATGGTAAGTAGGTAAAATAGAGGTAGGAGTTGTGATTGAGAATTAAAAGGTTTCGGGACATAGGATACTTTTGCCGTGGACTGATAGATGGAGTGACAAAAGTAGCTCGAGGAAGCCGGGGTCGCGTACCCGTGCCATCAGAGTAGTAACCGGACAAGTTCCTACAGTGAGGCCGACAACGCCAGCGTGGTCGGCCGAGGCGACGTTGGCGTGATGAATTAGATAAATTTACAGTTACGTGGCCTGAAGAGGCACGAAATAGAAAATTGTGGAAGGATCGGAGGGAGGCCTTTGCCCAGACGTGGGACAGCACAGGCTGATTTAGATTAGATTAGATTAGATTTTTTGTATTGATAGTATTGATGGCTTTCAATAGTTGATCGATTTGATATTACAAAGTTCATAGTATTGATTGTTGTATTGTAGATTCAATAGTTGATCGATTTGACGCTACAAAGTTGATAGTATAGATAGTCGTAGATTCAATAGTTGATCGATCTGATATTACAAAGTTCATAGTATTGATGGTTGTATTATTGTAGATTCAATAGTTGATCGATTTGATATTACAAAGTTCATAGTATTGATGGTTGTATTGTAGATTCAATAGTTGATCGATTTGGCGTTACAAAGTTATTTTAAGTATTTTTTGTTCGGTTTTAATATGTAACTAAAAGCTTTATTTATCATTCTTCTTTGTTGAAACGTAGATTTTTAAAAGAAAACTGATAAAGGTAAAAAAGGTTTAAACTCATTCTATATGCTAGTTAAATACTTTTATTTCCAAATTCCATTGCATGGTTTTGTTTGCCTTTAAATAAGTTAAAATAGAATTGAATTCAAAGCTCATTTCAAAATCAATCTTTTACATGTTCAAGAACCCTACATCGCTGATAAAAAGCGCAGGTCCGAATTCATCAGACTTACATGAGAAAGTCAAGAATAAATTTGTAAGCTTACATGCATCGATATAAAATGACAAGATATGGTCAAGCGAACAAAATTTTTCACGGTTTAGAAACCAAATAAATCAGCGCCACCTCTTAGATACTAATGAACGACCCGTTTGAAACCCAGACGTCGCTGAGGTTGCATTGGTGCATAAAGCACCAATGAGTCGGTGCCATTTTGTTTGTTCAATAACCCTGTCCATACGAAGTAAATAAGTCAATGCTTACATGTCATATTTGAAAAACAGTAAGTAAATGAAAATATTACAATAAAACCTTATCTAATTAATAATTACTATACAAACCATGTTCAGGTGGAATGGTGCCAAGAATACTGGCTGCATTTCCGCGCTGGACAGCCAGGCTGATCCGTTGCGCAATAAATGAGCCAGCCCTTCTGTCACCTGATCCGGTATTAATCGCAGTTATTTTATTTTTCCAAGTTTCTACCATGTTTGTAGAGTCACTTTGTTGAACCATTGCATTGGTAAAATTTAATAGGCAAACCTTTTTATAACTATTGATTCTAGATCCAGATTTCTGACTTTTGGATTTGAAAACGGGTACTTAAAGATTTCACATTTTCTTTCACCTAAAAAAAAAGTGCGTGATCAATTATTTATCAATTCAATAAAAATACCTAACTTTAAAACCAATTAAATATTATTTCCACGGCAAGCAGTAAAATAAACATTAAATTAGTACAAAAGCGAATAAATCAAACTTTATCCGAAATTAATTAAAATTTATAGCCCCTTCTCTCTCTTCTAATGAAATAAAATCTAACGGTGGGAATCAATTAGCAAATTATATTTACAAACGCCGGTTAAATAAATACTAATCCAGTCTAATTATTTGATAAATTAAACATACAGTTATAGGAAATAACTGTTTTTATTTAAACACACAAATTGAATCATTAAGGGATAAACTTTCTATAAGAAGGAGTAGATATAATACAATAGAGTTTTGGTGCAATTTCTAAATTGCACCAGCTAGCTATCTGCATATCTTTCGCCCGATCCGTCCAGTAGTTTAAGTCGTGCGTTGATAGATTAGTCAGTCAGTCAATCAGTCAGTCAGTCAGCTTTTCCTTCTATATTCCTTCTACTAGCTGACCCTGCGAACTTCGTTCCGCCTAACAGTCGATTCAAATTTTTTAATTTTTTTAAAAATATCAATTCACTATCAGAAATTCTAAAATCCCCACGATTTAGGACTTCAGTACTTTGCAGCATCAGGATTGAGGAGTTAGGATCCGAAGTTCAATGATGTAGCCTATGCTTGGTACCTAAAATAATTTTGCATCATCCGCAGTTCCTGAAACATTATAGTTTAGGAGTGCTGTACCCTACATCATCAGGGTTGAGGAGTTGAGACTTGAAGTCTGAGAATAAAGTCGTTGCTTGGTACCTACAATATGAATTCACTATGAACACTTCCTGAATCTTGATAACCCAGGCGGGCAGTAACCCTGCAGCATCAGGATTAAGAATCTGAAAACAGAATTTTTTATGTGACCACGACGTAAACTTTTTTTGTTGTTTAAAAATAAATTTGCAAATCGGTCCAGAAACCTCGAAAAAATCGATGTAGAAAAAAGAACCACCTCCTTTTTGACAGTCGGTTAAAAACCGATGACCTTGAAATATTTACGGAACAATCTTTAAAATATCCCCTTTCTAACAAAAAAAGAATGAATGAAATCGGACTACGCGTTAATGAATTACAACTCAGTATACATTTTAACTTTCGTCCCCTCTCCTACGGGAACCATGCTGGGATAAAAAGTATCCTATATTCTTCCTCATAGTATGACCTCAAATCGTACCAAGTTTCATTGGAATCCATTCAGTAGTTTCAGCGTGATGCGCGGCCGTGATACAGACAGACAGACAGACAGACAGACAGACAGACAGACAGACAGACAGACAAAAATGAAAAAAATTACAGTTTTGGGTTCAGTATCGATTATAGAGTGCCCTCGAAAAAAATTTTTCAAAATATCTCCAATGTACAGAATTTGACCTGTTACAGTTTTATTATAAGTATTGATGATATATAAAAAAGTACTCAAATAAGTAGTAAAGACAGTAGGTAGTTATGAAACAAAATGAAATCTAATAAAAACCCTGTCAAAGTATTTACGATAAGCGACAAAATAATATAACAATGGACGTTCGAAGATATTTATGTAGTTATTAATATGCGAAGTAATTATTACTTTGTTCTTGGAAGTTTAAAAGAGATTGCTCAAAGGACATGCATTTTGAAAAATGTAATAAAGAAAATTGGAATTCATTTTGAATCCATTAAACTTTTTCTTTTTCATAAAACTTTAACTGAGTCCCCCATCACGTAATTACTATAAGCAATAAAAATTCATGGAGCAAAAACTTGGCAATCAAAACACAATATGCGAAAACTTAAAATTACAAATTGTAACCAAGAGTTATTAGTAAAACTTGTTTATACATAAAATAAGTTTTATTGATCATTTTTATAACAGCTAAGCTATCAAATAAACGGAACGGTTACGGAACTTTTTAAAATCACTTAAAAAGATTAGGCCTTACCAGATAGATATTTTTTTGCATCTAGTTTTCAGATATGTTAAGAGTAGTTCCCCTGTAGGTATATACTTAGTAGAGACCTATCGCAAATAAAACAGCCTCGCGCTTGATCGGCTTGTTCGGTGACAGCTGGCTAGACTTTTTTGCTCGACGAATCAGGCGGTTCAGCAAGCGTGGCTATTTTTGTCACCGTTCCACAACAGCGATATTTGTCGTACCTATACTATTATATATTCTATACCTACTATTTTATTCTTATACCTAGATAGGTAAATATTGGAAGATAAATAAGACGTTTACATAACTAAAGTTATTTTATCAATTTTTGCATTGTACCTAAAGATTAGGATTTTATTATGTTAGGTTTGACAGATTTTTTAAATCTTTTACAGAACGAACATTGAACGAAGGACATTTGCAAGAATTTCCACAGAACACGGTCTTGCAATTGAAAATTCAAGCACCTTGGGGCTCCAACATCTAAGTATCAGCACGTATCAGTTCTTTGTTCTGTGCTCATTGTCACTGCAGTTTCACGACTCGTTGAGCCATATCAGTCTTCTGGTTTTAATACGGATGTCCACACACGTGATATGATTGTGTAGCGTTTAAAAAGCATAAAAATATAGAGCTATAAGTATAAAGCAAAATAAATACATAATACTCAAAATATAATCAGCATTACTCATGACAATTTTAAATGGCTAAGCGAAGCGAGCGCAAAGTGTTTCATTAATTTTACAGAATAGAAAGTTAAATAAGGTAAACAATTTTACGAAACTTTTCACCGCGATTAATAGCCTCATCTGGTGACAGAAGGGCTGGCTCATATTTTGCGCAGCGGATCAGCCTGGCTGACCAGCGCGGAAATGTAGCCAGTATTTTGGCACCATTCCACGCGGGCATGATTTGTATAATAATTAGATAAGGCTAGCTTCAAGTTTTATTGTAATATTTTCATTAAAAAATAATAAAAAAATAAAATCAATTTACTCTTAGATACGATGATAAGCTAAGATAATAAGCGTTTTTGACGCTTGCGTATTTCACTTAAGAGCGTTTTACGAATGCATAACCCTCGAAGAATGTGAAAACGCCAATAATGTCCAGCAAACAATAACACTACAATGCTGATTAACGAAAATTACAGTCGCATTCAAACAAACCAAGTCTCTATCATTAAGGGCGTACCCACCAAAACATGCATACAAAAAGTTAATACGAAATCTAAACAAACTGCAGGTTACTTCTCATTATATTCGTGGGTAATAGATAGTTAACGACTACTCCTTATTACTGTCATTATGACATCCGCTGAGAATCCAAGTGGGCTGAGAGCTGTAAAATTTGTCCATTATAGCATATATTATGTTTATTGGCTATACCCACACAACCTTAAATCATCTCATATTATTCCTTGGGATTAGCATAAATTCGTTAGGTATTTATTTAGGACGGCAATTAATTAGGTGGACCTAATTAATTATGATCCTAAATAAACAATATTTAAGTCTCGAATGTTAATTTTTTATGTCAACACATTCACAAGTATAAGCTTGCTAGTTAGGTACCGTATGAAAAAAACCGGCCAAGTGCGAATCAGACTCGCGCATCGAGTGTTCCGTACTACAATCGTATTTTTTAGACATTTTGCACTATAAATTAAAAACTATTATGCGTAAAAATAAATAAAAATCTGTTTAAGAATCTACAAGTAAAGCGCTTTCCACTTGATATAGTTAACTGACTTTGAAATTTTTTTTTTTTTTTTTTTTTTAATACAATAAAACTTAAAGCTAGCCTTATCTAATTACTATATAAATCATGACCGCGTGGAATGGTGCCAAGAATACTGGCTGCATTTCCGCGCTGGACAGCCAGGCTGATCCGCTGCGCAAAAAATGAGCCAGCCCTTCTGTCACCAGTTGAGGCTATTAATCGCGGTGAAATGTCTTGAAAATTGAAAAAACTAATGTTTGTTCATGAACACATTTTAATTTTTTTGTGATCCTAATAATTAGACATTACAAAAAATTAAAAGTGTACACCTACCTAACTCTACCTAAACGGACTCACGGGTCTATGGAACTGACGTTTTTATTCGAGTTGGGATTAAAATATCTACTCCGTAGGTAACTCAGGAGTTCCTAATCTAGCATTATCGACCTACATATCACAGACCACCGCAGCGTCACTCCGTCTCCGTCTATTCACGGGCAAAGCTGCTCGCCCACGAGTGACCAAACACCGAACATCCGATCATCCACCCACACTAATTATAGCGATCCTAACCAGGTGTTCCTTAATATGCAACTGGCTAAACGCATCGGTCAAACTTTACCTTATACGGCGTACGTTCGCGTTGATATGAAAGTCGTCTCGTATCACAGTTTTTAGGGTTCCATACCCGAAGGGTGCCTACGGGCCCCTATTAGTAAGCCTCTGCTGTCTGTCTGTCTGTCCGTCAGCAGGCTCATAAACCGTAATAGATAGAGCCTTGAACTCATACTCGAACTCTCGTTGCGCGACTGCCTGTGAAGTGTGAACTGACGTGCCTGACTCGCACTCGGCCGGTTTTTTCTTAGAAATAAACTCAAGCAAATATCCCTCTTAACTGTACTCTACTCTGATAGAGTCTGGAAAATTAACACAGAAATTGTAAGTAGGTTAATAGTCTCTTTTTAATAACCTACCACACTACCACGTGTGAGACAGTAAATAAATTCCCCATTCAATCAACAGTAAATTGATTCGATAGCACACCGACCATAACAGCGGCCCGTCAGAAAGCCCATTAATTGAAGCCCAGAGTTACAACTAATTTATATTTTATCTTAATTCCCCATACACCGAATTATCTATGCCCAATCCATAACAATGAGGGTAACAAACTGGTCGATATGTGCGCCCACGCAGTTCTATGATGCCCATGTGCTTGTACATGTTAATAGGCGGAGGAGGACGCGGTAGCGATATCACTACCTAGGTATAACGCGTAAAATTTAACTCCTCACGCGCCATTTTAACTTTTTGTGTCAAATCTCATGTCGGAACTATACTCATATATAAATGCGAAAGCGTATTTTGTTTGTTGGTTTGTTAGTTCAATCACACGTCAATGGAGGATGAGATTGATCAGATTTTTGTATAGTTATAGCTGAAGACCTGGAGAAAATCACGAAATTTTAAAAACCTAAATCCACACGATGTCGCAGGCATCATCTGGTACTATAGGTAGGTGTAAGTAATAATTGTGTAGAATGCTGGTCCTCGGAAAACTTTTATGGATCGAAGTAGTCCGAATGCGGACAAAGAGAAAAAAATTTAGCGAGTTCATGTTCTTACAACATGCGCGCAAAAAAAATTCGCACCCGCTACCGCGTCCGCGTCAGTCTATTGTACGTGAACACGCTCTCATCACCATGAAGTATAAAGTCTATGATTTGTGGCCGTCGGGCTTTATTATCATAAATATTCAAACTGCTCAGAAAAGTTTACTTTTTTTTCTAGTTAATCGTCGACTGATTTTAGCCTTTTATTAACTTGAAGGTCGTTATAACATGCCTAGTAATATAATAGAACTTAAAAGTAAAGAAAACGAGCATAAAACTCACGTTTATTGTATGGGAGCTCCTTTTTATTCTGTTTTTTAGTATTTGTTGTTAGAGCAGCAACAGAAATACATCATCTGCAACTGTCTAACTATCACGGTTCATGAGATACAGCCTGGTTACAGACAGACAGACAGTACGGAACCCTAAAATTTTTAAAAAGTGTTGTTTCTTGTACGATGGCAGGTACGGACTAAGGAACCCTTCATATGCGAACGACTCTCACTTGACCGATTTTTTGTGTCCCATAAGGTTACAAGAACAGTGAAAATAAATCACAGTGGCACCGATTCCGTTGTCTTTCTCTAAACTAAATTTAGAGTATCTGCATCCTTTTTCTTTTTAACAATGCTTAAAAGTGACAGAACATGAACTTTACATTTAAAGACTCCAAATTTTAGTGCACGCTACAAATCTAAACAGTAGGCTCGCGACTGTGCGCTAAAATCACGGGTTTTACCATCTAAAAATTAAATTTAAAACTGTCAAACTGCGTCTGTCCTTTTCATATTACATTAGTAAGAAGAGGATGCGAATACTCTAAAACTAGGTTGTGCTCCGAATCAGTACCAGTGTAAAGTTAACCGGATACATGATGTGGTCTCGATAGCTTTGCTTTAGCTTGAGCGTCGCGCTTTGCACTTGATCACAAGATTTATTTTATTGCTCGCACCTTCGAGCTTTCGTTTTGTTTGTTGGAAATAGTGATGTTACCATGTTGTTGTATTGAAAATTATCGATAAGTCCCGCAAATTACTATTGCGCTTGAACCATGTCTCATTAACATCGAAAGTACGTCATTTTGAGGTCTTAGATTAAGGATTGGTCTTAGATAATGAATCTTTAAGGTCGTACGTAACGTGTTTTACTTGTG
Organism: Maniola hyperantus; assembly: GCF_902806685.2. NCBI lineage: Eukaryota > Metazoa > Arthropoda > Insecta > Lepidoptera > Nymphalidae > Maniola > Maniola hyperantus. The sequence continues at coordinate 830,040 of NC_048549.1, forward strand.
TCGGGCGGGACGGGACAATTCTTGACACCATTGCATATAAAAATATGTAGGTATAGAGACAAAATATACGGGACGAGAAAACGGAGGGGATCGGATGTATCGTCCCGTATATTTTGTCGCTATATTTGTGTATGCGACGACGTCAATAAATCGTCTCGTTTCGTCCGACACGCGAAAAAACACGTTGCGAATGCTATTTAAATCTAAGCAAATAAATATTCAATTTTTTAAAAGGCACATGATTCAGATAAGTTACAGATGCATGCCTAGGAGCTAGCCCAGACCCTCGAATAGGAGGCCAACGTCTTAACAAATATTCTTTCACAAATTATTACGCTTCTTACTTCTTTCGTGAAAGTGTCACAAAATAGTTTAGAAAGAAAAGAAAGAAAACTACTAACTACTGTTTTTATCTTTTGAGAATTGATGCGAGTTGCCACTAGATTCTAGAAACCCTTGTTCCTACTTCTTGATTTTGAATATCGATGAATTTGAAAAGGCCACCACTAGCACGCAATATTTGCTCAAAAACAAATCGAATCGCTTCACAATAAATCTGAATTCAGTTTGTCGTTACTTCATAGGTTTCGAATATGGCATTTATGGATGATAACGACGTGTTACTGGTCCGTTATTTATGTGATCGCGAGTGCAATAATGTATAACTTATCTAATCTGTGTTTATCCGCTTGTTTGCATATCGTTATATTTGAATAAAGCCTCTGTGAAGTTACTGTTGTTAGGGAAAGTTTAGTGTGGGAAAACTATCGATGTTCTGTGCCTTGAATATTTCTTCTTATTTAGGGAAGTTAAAATTATGACAGTATATAATCAATATATTTTTGAAAATTTATTGTACGTACATAAAAATATAAATAAATTAAAAAAAAGGGACTCATAATGTAAATACTAGAAATAATTAAAATAAACTTGTAATGCCCGCCTCTAGGCTAAATAAAGTTAGCAATTCATTTGCTCGAAATTCTATACGTTTTTATAATAAGCTTCCAGAAAACATATTGGAGATGTCTCTCAACAAGTTCAAAGTTTATTACCTATTTTGAATAAATCATTTGACTTGACTTGAAAAGAGCTAGATATTTTAAGTGAAAAGCTCTAGCAAAAAGGGGTGAGCAAACGTAAGATGCATTCACGAGCCGGCATTCAAATGATGTTGATTCTGTGTGTTTGCCAGGCTAATAGCCGGACAGACCAGCCAGTTTGGCCGGACATTTGGGCAGAAAGGCCGGACACCCTACATTATTGAGGATTTTGTTTTTGTAACAATTGTTGTTTGTTTTTTTGTATTTGACGACAAAAAAATTGTATGTAAAATCAAGCTTTTTTATTATTGTCATAAATCTTGTTGTCAGGCGGCACTGCCGCCTTCGGGAGCGACCGACAGTCGACTCGCCTGCGCTCGGCCACGCTCGTTTGCGAAGTGTAAAAAGCCTAACAAAAGCCGGACAAGCCGGACACCGTTTATTTTGACTTGACACGCAATCAAAAAGCCTACCTATGTCCGGCTTTATCCGGACGCCTGGCAACCCTATTCGTGGTAATGTCTGTGTCGTTGAGACCGACAACCTTCACATAGGTATAAGTAACAGAGACAACGCTCTACAAAGCCGAAATCTAAATATATAAAATTCAAAGTCCTGACTGACTGACTGGCTTATATTACATATATCAACGCACAGCCTAAACCGCTGCGCGCTGGTCCTAGAGACATGAGGGTGTGTTTTTTATAAAGAATAGGTATCCACTAAGGAAGGATTTTTCAAAATTCTACCCCTAATGGGGGTAAATAGGGGATGGAAGTTTGTATGAAAGTCTATCATTTTTAAAGTTGGTATTCAGGCTTTCGGTTAAAGAATAAAAAATATGTGTTTCACGATTTTTGAAAATCTAATGAAATTCTTCTGGAGAAACGGAACTCTAAAAATACCCTTTTTCAAATATTATGTATCTTCTTGTTTTACAAGTTTTTTCTTTAAATTATACACAGTAGGTATAATACTGACCGACGATTGAAACGAAAGATTCTGGCCACTACTATAAAAAAAAATTAAAACCACAAACACGGCCGTTCGTTATGCGATAATCGTGGAATGCACTAATTTTGTCCAAAAACAGAGATAAGGTTTTATTTACAGCTAAAATATTTATCCGCATGTTATCTGGGGACGGGCACTTGGCACACGGTCAGATCGGATACGTGTTTACAAACGAAAAGAATCATGATCATCCCATCGCCGGCTCACTACTGAGCACGGGTCTCTTCTCAGAGTGAGAAGGGTTTGGCCATAGTCTACTACGCATGGCTATGTGCGGATTGGTAGACTTCACACACCTTTGAGAACAGAGAACTCTCAGGCATGCAGGTTTCCTCACGATGTTTTTCTTCACCGTTAAAGCAAGTGATATTTAATTATATTTAAAACTCACATACTTAACCCCCGATGGCCCTGGGGGGGGGGGGGGGGGGGTGTGTATGTCGCATGCTGCATAGTGCACCATACAGATTCGACCTGTTTCAGCGGAATATAGCAAATTAAGCTTTTGGTTCATGGACGTGATTTTTTTAACTTTGACTAGTTGACTTGAAAAGTTTCACTAGCTCTGAGCTTTTTGCTGAAACTAGCTTGAAATAGGAATAAAAAGATTTTTTACTCATACTTTTGCAAGTGCTTTTTAATCGTTATATGAATCTACCCTGCACACCGGTTCGGAATGCCCTTCCTACCGAGAAGAGCCAGCGTCCAGCACCGACATATTGTATTTTACCTTACGGACTTAGGCCACAGTGCGCCACGCTAACCCAGTGCGGATTGGCAGACTGAAGAACATTATGACCGTGGTTATGGTATGGAGAACTCTCAGTCATGCAGGTTGGAATCTAATCAAATACCTAGGTACCTAAAAAAGATTACAGTTTGCACTAATTTCCACAAACGACTTTCTTGAAGCGGAGTGCATGTCTTACATATTTCCAAACTTTAATTAATAACTCACAGAAAGAACGATAAATCCCCGTATTTACCGCAAAGTGATGAGCGTTTAAAGATAAATTACAATGAGTAAAACAAAACATTGTCGCCTGTGGATCACAGAAGTGACGCAGGAATTTCGCCGAGACAAAAAAGGTCAGGAGTTTTTTGTTTGGCATTGTTCAGTGACGGGCCTTGTCTATGCTTTTAGAGTGATTTTGACCGAGATTTATTGCCTATGCTATGATACTTCGTGCCATGTGCAAGACTTTTTGATTTTAAATCTCTACGTTTTATGTGGTTGCGATTTGAATATCATCGATTCTAAAACCGAGCCGGGTTAACCCCTTCCTTTACTACATCCATAACTTAGGTGTTTACTTTTTCCACACAAGTTTTTTTTTCCATCTGTGAAAACTTATCAGACATACAGACACACTTTCGCATTTATAATATTAGTAAGGAAGCTATAATGAAGCATGGCGCCGCTGGATTCAGGAGGCGAGACCGTGGCGTGTGAAAGTTCCTAAGTGAGACCTACGTCCAGCTCCAGTAGTGGATGTCTATCGGTTGATAATGATGATGATGATGAATAGGAATGTAAGTTCGTACATATATATATTTATTTTTATTTTTCATGTACCGAAATTGTAGTTACATAGTAGTAATAAATTAAGTTACATATATACCTATTATGTCGTTAAAATTTTTAAGTGTTTGAGAATAATATTGCATTGAAATGTATGTAGCGTAAGGCCAAGTTTAGTTTATTATTATAATTTAGAGAAATTAATGTATTTGATAAGAGCGTCTCGATGGGCGGTTATCAGGTCTTCGTTATGAAACAGTTATTCATTACAAGAAATAACTAACTTCAACAATTTATGCTATAGTTTGAATGTCGGCATTAACTCATTATCAAGCAGTTAAATTGTAATAAAGCTAGTTTATTTACTTATTTGAGTGAACTCTTAACCACGTATTTCATCTTTACAAATTAGAAGAAAAAAAAATAGACTTTACAGACTTCGACGTAAGATTTTTTAGACTGTTATTACCTGTTATCTCCCAAACCCACCATGATTCAAATAAACGTTCTTTCCAAAGAAACTTTCAGCTTTTATAAAATAAGGAAGGTCTGGCACGCGCTGGCTCTCTCTCTATAAGTATTTTATCCCGCTATGCTCGTGCTTATAATCTAATTAGGGTTCCGTAGCCAAATGGCAAAAGAAACCCTTATAAATTCGTCATGTTAGTCCGTCTGTCTGTCTGTCCGTCCGTATGTCACAGCCACTTTTTTTAGGAAACTATAAGAACTATACTGTTTAAACTTGGTAATAGTAGATGTATTCTGTGAACCGCAAAAATAAAAAAATAAAAACAATAAATTTTGGGGGTTTTTCCCCATACTTAGAACTGAAACAAAATTTTTTTTTCATCAAACCCATAAGTACGTGTAGGGGTATATATGGATAGGTCTTCAAAAATGATATTGAGGTTTTTAATATCATTTTTTCTAAACTGAATAGTTTGCGCGAGACACACTTCCAAAGTGGTAAAATGTCCCCCCCCCCTGTAACTTCTAAAATAAGAGAATGATAAAACTAAAAAAAATATATGATGTACATTACCATCCAAACTTCCACCGAAAATTGGTTTGAACGAGATCTAGTAGGTAAATAGTTTTTATTTATCGTGTAAAATGTCGATAAAATACGATTGTAGTACGGAACTCTCAGTGCGCGAGTCTGATTCGCACTTGGCCGGTTTTTTTGAGCTCGGCAACCAAAGCCCTGTCTACATTCCTTCGGATAAAGCAATTACACGAACAATTTGAAAACTGCCATCAATTCCGCGCCGTCTCAATCGAGCCCCCTCGGAAGTTATAACTCATTTATTTGTCTGTTTGTTTGTGTGTTCACGTCATATACAAACGGCAAAGTCCTTTTGTGGTGGATGTAGGGTAACCACATGGATATTAAGATGAATGGGATAGTTTACAAAAAAAATCATACCATTATTATGAAACTAGCTGACCCGGCGAACTTCGTACCGCCTAACAGTCGATTCTTTAATATTTTTTTTAAATAGGTACTTTCAATTTTTTTAAATTTTCCTCTCCGTAAGAACCATCCGCGTACTTCAAGGAATATTATAAAAAATAATTAGCGAAATCGGTTCATCTGTTCTCGAGATTTGCGATCAGCAACACATTCAGCGATTCATTTTTATATATCGAGATGAAATGAAATTGATGCCTACTTATTTATTTCAAGTCAAGACTCTACCACCGGTTCGGAAAGAAGTGTCTACTGAGAAGAGCCGGCAGAAAAACAGCAGTTGTTCTTTTTCAAAAACAAAATGATACAATATGTTAATATGCAATAGGCACAATGTAACTATTATCTCAGGAAAATTTCTACCATCTGTGTTGTATAGTGTGTAGAGATCAAAGCTATTACAGTACACGGCAGAAAATAATGTACATCGACCTTTAGAATGAGATTTCGGCTTTGTAGAGCCTCTGTCACTCATACATCTTATATGACGTTTTGTCGGTCTCATCGGCAGAGACAATGCTCTACAAAACCGCTATCTCTTTCTAAAGATCGATGTACATTATTTTCTTCCTAGTACTGCATACTAGTACCTCATAATATACTATTGTGAACTCTCAACTAAGATGGTTCGACGTAAAGTTCGTAGTAATTGATGAACTCACCGCCAGTCTACCTTTGTCTTAACTAACCGTAGCGTTTAACCAGCCAAGTCTTAGATCTTAACTCTAAAGTAACTTTTGAACTTCGTATTCGTAGTTTAAAGATCCAATCTGTTTTGCTAGACTTCGAAATTTTAACTTCTATTCTACTTTGTCAGACTCAAGTGTTCTATTGTGACGTTGTAAATTTTGAACTACTAACTGGCGTCTCGCTTTTAATTAAAATCTATTTTGTTCAAAGTATGTTGGTGCCACCTAGCATCAAGGTGCAGAACTACGCGTGGGTCGATGTTCAGAGTTCATTCGAGCCACAATAGATGGCGTTTGCTTCGTTGTCAATTGTCGTAAAAATAAAACAAAATAATTAAATAAAACCATAATATCATTTGTTTATTGTTAAGTCATTAACAAAACGGTTCTTATAATATATCCTTAGGTTCCGCAAATATTCAAAAATGAATTGGCTTCATGATCAAACTAAATGAGAGCGGCCACACTCGGGTTGCGTCAGGCAACACCGATTGGTGAGATTTAGAATTTTTTCTGGAGTCAACATGTGAAGACGAATTTTTTTCGTTCCAGGAAAATCTCACTTTTTTTCGCCCATGGCTTCGCCTGGGAAAATACAATAGTTATAAATTTAATCATCCTAACGTATTTCAATGTTTCATCAATTATGGTGAGTGAAAAATCAAGTAATGTGGATTCGACAAAATGGCGGTTTGGTTAGAGAAAATCCTAATTTCATGATTTTCCCTTTCAGTTCCAGTTATTTTACCTTCCCAAATAAATGAGGATAATGGGTTGTGGGGGACCCCTGAAAACCATTGGTGGCCAGGAGTTCAATAGGTGAGTTGTGTTTGATCGGGAAAATTCCACGTGTCGAAATTTTCACACAGCACAAATTATAATCTTGTTTTTCTTTGTTGCAGGGTTTCCGTTCGTATTTCCGTTTGCGTTTCCGTTTTAGTTTCCGTTTGCGTTTCCGTTTTTAGTTTTCGGTTTTCGTATTTATTTCTTTTGCACATTCACGTTGGCAACTTAATTTCTATGGATAAGACTTGGTGAAAATCTTTGTAATGAAACATTTCGGTTGTGAAGAATCAAATAAATTGAGTTTTGGATCTTGGCCGATGCCGTCCAGCTACCTTGCAGTCTTCGCACCTACAAGTAAGCAAATGTTTGTATCCTGGAACAGTTTAGTGAACCTTCTTAGTGTATGTGTACAGTAAGAACCCTGTCTTTACTACTGAGCTTTTATTTTGAAACAATTTTATGAATTTTACTGTGTCATTGTCTATTCCATGCCAATGGCATCTTAAATTTAAAACATAGATCTTATGTACTATCTACCTAAGTCATTCTAATGTATCTAAATTAAGTCTTGGCATTAAGCTAGAATAACTAAGCATTATTAGCCATCATTCTGTATTAAGCGACCCCGGTAAAAGTTACATTAAAAACAATTTTGCCTAACATCTAGCAAATTTCATTTATAACACCTCATATGCATTACAAGGGAGTCGACGGCTAGCTTCTATTCTTTACTAGGTAGATAGATCAAGTAAAGTAAATTAAAATTATTTTTTTTTCTCTAATCTTTGTAAGGTGGTAGATTATTCCGTATCCGGGTATATTTCTATTCCGCCCAATTTATCACCCTTACACTATCAACTAAGTTTAGTTATTAATCTTAAACATTTTCATACGAAAAATCGTGTAAAGGTTAATCATAGGTCATCTATTTGGTCTGTACCAAATAGATGATTCCCGCGACTTCTTATAGAGATAGCTTGTATTCCGGAGATGAACTTAGACTACTTTTATCGCGGAAAAGCAGAGTTCCCACGGGAATTTTAAAAAACCGAAACTTTAGCGGTCGAAGTCGCGGGCGTCATTCATTGTTCTATATTTTATGTTTATTGTTTTTGTTTCATGATGTAAAATAAAGTATATATTTTAATCTAGATATATAAAAGGGAAAGTTGACTGACTGATCTATCAACGCACAGCTGAAACTACTGGGAGGATCGGGCTGAAATCGGGCATACAGATAGTTATTATGACGTAGACATCCGCTAATAATAATAATTAAGTTTTTTATTAAAGACAAAAGAACCCAGTATACATACTATTCATAAAAAATATACCATTATAAAAATTTCAATAACATAAAGTAAAATTAACTACATGTACATACAAACTTATAAACTAACTGTGAATGTTAAAAAAACTCTTCACAGGCGTCATTGTCAACAAATTTATTAATTCTATTTCTTATAAGGATTTTTGAAAATCAACCCGTAAGGGGGTAAAATAGGGGTTTGAAAGTATAGTCCACTAAACTAGCGGCACGCTATGATGGCCGGTTTGACGTTTGTCCGCTCATGAAGTTCCGTATTAATTGATAACGACTTTGAAGGAAATAATTGTATTACTTTATTGACGATAGTGATGTGCAGAGATTCATAAATTTTATCGAATGTAGTTTTAGGTTTAGGACTCAAAATTTATTTATTAAATTGATTTCTTAAATGTATACAAGTGTAGAAAAATCAGTTTGCACCATTTAAGGGGTGAATGTACTTGTGAATATGAACAATTTTCACTATGTGGACAAACCTCTGAAATCGCAAAAAAATATCAATAAATTTTTAAAAATGGAATCTAATACGATCGTCACATAGGATCGCTGGCTAGCACAACTACTACCTCCGGCAAACTCGCGTCAATGCTCAATGCAAAACAAAGCAGTTTCGAATTGACGTTGCTTCGAAAAGTATAAACTGTCAGTGCAATGCGATTGTGATATAGTTTTGACCTGGCTTTGGATTTCAAATATTGATACTGCATTACTGTTGACCCTTGCTCGTTAATTTGGACTCTGTTCAAGCCCTTTGTTGTGGATTTCGTCGATATGACCGAACGTACGCAGAGAACTGTTCTAAATAGTCAGACACGTGAGTTCCTAATACGCCTTCGTAACTATTTCGATCGTGAAGCTCAAAATGGAGGGCCAATTTTACCTATAACGTCAGTGGTTGAACGCGTAGCTGATGCGCTTAATATTGGACAACGAACTGTTAGACGGATAACTAAAAAAAAATATGGCGAGACTGGCACAGAAGAAAATAAACTTCACACACCAAAAAAGAGAAAACGAGCAAAACCAGTCGTAGGCATCGATAGCTTTGATGCCGATGCTATCCGAAGACATGTTTACGGCTACTATTTACAGAAGGAGTATCCAACAAGAAAAAAGTTGGTGCATTCACTGAAGGAAGCTGGATTATTCTTCGGTGGGGAAAGTTCTTTAACGAAGATTTTGAAGACCATTGGATTTCGATACAAAAAATGTAACAAACGCAAAATATTGATGGAAAGATTTGATATAGCGATGGCAAGGTATACTTTTTTACGGCAAGTGAAAGAAATCAAAAATTGGCAAAATGTTGTGTTCTTGGATGAAACATGGCTTAATGCTAACCATACTGTAGGCCGTTCTTGGAACGATGACACAGCAGCATCTACTTCCAAAGTTCCTGTAGGAAAAGGATCGCGACTTATAATTTGTCACGCCGGAACCATCAACGGGTTTGTCGAAGGTTCTCTCATGGCTTTTGCGTCAAAAACCACTGGAGACTATCATGAAGACATGAATGGAGAAAAGTTTACTGAATGGTTTACCTCAATGTTGTGTAGCCTCCCTGAACCATCTATTATAATTATGGACAACGCCCCATACCACTCGATGCAAATTGACAAGCCACCTGCCCAATCCCAAAAGAAAGCTGATATCGTCGCATGGCTTCGTAAAAATGGCGTAGATGCAAACATGAATATGTTAAAAGCGGAATTAGTACGTCTTTTAAAAGAAAACAAACCAACCAAGATCCGATACGTCATTGACGAAATAGCATTAGAACATGGGCACAGAGTTATACGGTTACCGCCTTACCATTGTGAGTATAATGCGATTGAGTTGGTGTGGGCTCAAATTAAGGGATATGCTGCAAGACACAATACAGAACCCCCATTTACCACAAAAAAAATGCTAAAATTATTAGAAGAAGCTTGTGAACATGTGACTAAAGGAGACTGGGAAAAGGTTGTGAATAGAACTGTTAAATTAATAAGGGAAGATTATGAAAGAGATGTGAAAATAGATAATATTATAGAAAACGAACATATAATTATTAATGTATGTGATGATAGCAGTGACGACAGTGAAAATAGTAGTATGGACGAATCTGATTAATTATGGCCTTTTGTGGCACCTTTTTCGGTATCTTTTGTATTCATATGTTTCTTGTGTGCATATAAAGTATGTATATTCATTTTCGTTCAAATATTCAGTTCGTTCAAATAAATTAAATAAACATATACATTTTTGTTTTATTAAACCTATTTAATCAGGTACAAAAACAAAACTTAATTGTTTTTTGTTCGAGAATAAATTGACATTCCACATCACTATTGTAATGTGTCAAACCGGCCATCATAGCGTGCCGCTAGTGTAGTTTTATAAATTTCCAAACCCAGTACAGATCCAACTTAATCAAAATTCGTGGTAATCCTAATTTAATATTTACTTTACACCAACTTACACGATAATCTTTATGCCAATAACAACAAGGACTATTTTTCTGTGCACCGTTTGAAATCATCACGTTTTTTGACGTCGTTAATGTTAATGTGACATTATAATTGATTTAAGGAGGTCTTGGCCGCCCACTGCGGTCTGCGATGTCACAGAAGGATAGTTTAGTTCGAATGCGTTTTTTGTATGATTGACAACAATGTCAGTGTAATTTGCTGTCACATTGCTGTTACGGGCAGGGATGAGGAACATTTTGACGTTTTGCCTTTTTCATCTGATAAAAGTTATAAAAGTTATACATACCTATAACTTATGCTCGCGACTTCGTCAGCGTGTACTACACAAATTTCAAATCCCTAGGGTTTGAATTTTCGAAAATGTTTTGTTAGCGTATGTCTACGTCATTGCTCATAATAGCTATCTGCATGCCATATTTCAGTCCGATCCGCGTGGATTTAGGTTTTAAAAATCCTGTGGGAACTCTTCAATTTTCCGGGATAAAAAGCCTAGCCTATGTCCTTCCCCGGGATGTAAGCTATCTCTATACCAAATTTCGTCAATATCGGTTGAACGGTTGAGCCGTGAAAAGCTAGCAGCCAGACAGACAGACAGACACACTGTCGCATTTATAATATTAGTATAGATTTAGACTAGATTATTCTCGCGACTTTGCCCGCGTGGGCTTAACAAATTTCAAACCTCTTTTTTACGCCCTTACATTTGAAAATACACAAATACCCCTAGGTATTTGTGTATTTTCAAAAATCCTTTCTTAGAGGATGTGTACTTCATAATAGCTATCTGCAGTCCAGTAGTTTGAGCTGTGAGTTGATATATCAGACAGACACTCAGTCAGCCAGCATTTCCTTTTATAATTATAAGTATATTATATGGATAAAATTAAGCTCAGGGGACAGAATAATATATAATATGCTCAGGGATAGAGTAGGTCTTCTTCAAGTTCCATCTCCTACCGGAGGTTGGCAATCATTAAGGCTAACTGGATCTTGTTTACTGCTGCCCTAAACAGTGATCTTGTACTCATGTTAAACCACTGGCGAAGGTTCTTGAGCTATATTCGTCTGCGGCCAGCTCTACGTCTGCCTTTTATCTTGCCCTGTATTATAAGCTGCAGTAGATCGTATTTTGGGTTGCGTATAACATGGCCCAGATATTCCAGCTTTCTCCTTACGTAGAAGTAGTGTTCCGCAGTAGGTACTATGTAACATATAATTAAATACATATACCTAGATGTTAATTGTAGCTACCAAAGGTTTGTCATCTCTGAATTATGGAAGATACCTGTTGTTTTTTTATTTTTATACAAAGAGTGGTTTGCAGTAAACTATGTAGTAACAACAAATACAATACAATAAAAATAAAAATTGTCATTTGGGTAGGTCAACTCAAATTTTTTGTATCCACAGACATTCATAGATTCAAAAAATGAAACCTATCAACCTATGGCAGAAAAAGTTGAGTAGGAATTAAAAAAATCAGATAAGTATTATCTTTATTTAGTGCTGGACAACTTTTGGTGCTTACCTATGCTATGCCCAGGAATTAGGGGTCAAGACCCTAATCAATGAGGAGCAACGAGGGAGAAAAGGAAAACGTAGGGAAGGCTTATGTGTGCTGAAAGATTTGCAATCAGCTCTTATCATCGACCTATCGCTGGCTCAATGGTTAAAACGGGTCTCCTCTCAGAATGAGAAGGGTTTAGTGCATAGTCCACCACGCTGACAAAGTGCGGATTGGCAGACTTCACATACCTCTGAGAACATTATAGAGAACTCTCAGGCATGCAGGTTTCCTCACGAATGTTTGCCTTTACCGTTACAGCAAGTGATATTTAATTCCTCAAAACGCACATTACTCAGAAAAGCTGGAGGCGCGTCGCCGGGATTGAACCCCCGACCCCCCCCCAAATTGTAGGCCAACGTCTTAATCACTAGACTATCAGCACTTAATCAGCTTTCATCATCATCATCATCATCATCATTATTATCAACCGATAGATGTCCACTGCTGGACATAGGTCTCTTGTAGGGACTTCCACACGCCACGGTCTTGCGCCGCCTGAATCCAGCGGCTCCCTGCGACTCGTCTGATGTCGTCCGTCCACCTAGTGGGGGGTCTTCCAACACTGCGTCTTCCAGTGCGAGGTCGCCATTCCAGCACCTTGGGACCCCAACGTCTATCGGTTGTACGAACTATGTGCCCTGCCCATTGCCACTTCAGCTTCGCAACCCGTTGAGCTATATCGGTTACTCTAGTTCTCCTACGGATCTCCTCATTTCTGATTTGATCACGCTTTCAATCAGCTTTAGTCTAATCTTAATAATAAGCATTCGTTAAGCAAATCTCAATGGTTAACTCAAAGCTGACGGTATAATCCTCAGTGAAAGTATGTGAGTCGCGCACGTCGTATCTCATTAACTGCGACATGGTTCTGTGTTATTGCTGACGGTACTTACACTTTACTGTGTAGGCATTAGCGTTTTATGTGGACGGTCAATAATTTCTATTTGCATTCTTTATTTAATGACTATACAATTAATTATCTTCAATACACCTTTAGCTTTAATCCAAACACTGTATTGTCCCGATTCAATATTTGGTGGAGAAATTTGACAAATCCTAATGGATCCTACTTTAAAAAACCGGCCAAGCGCGAGTCAAACTCGCGCACCGAGGGTTCCGTATTCAGTCGTATTTTTTCGACATTTTGCATGATCAATCAGTTTTTGATTTATCGTGCAAAATGTCGATAAAACACGATTGTAGTACGGAACCCTCAGTGCGCGAGGCTGACTCGCACTTGGCCGGTTTTTCTATCCTATGAACAGAAAGCTTTTTCTTTAAACACATCGTGTTAGAAAACCCATAACATCTGATAGAGGCAGGAAGCAATGAAAGAAGGTAAAATGATATTTTAGAGCGCGTTTGTTCCACGCTCCAGTATCAGACGTAAATCCGTCCACTGCCTATAATTATAGGTAGGTAAGTATATTTTTAGGCTGAAGACACATTCAGCGGTAGAAACGCTACTTCTTTTGTTGCATTATCGACTGACTGATAGACAACCAAATCAAAAACTGTTATGCATAAAAATAAATAAAAAACTGTTTTAGAAGGTACAGGCAAAGGGCTTTCATAATGATACCCCACTTGGTATAATTGTCTTACCTTGAAAGCTGAAAATACTAATTATTTGTTCATTCATGAACACATTTTTTTTGTGATATTTTCACGGTTTTCACAAATTAACGGTTTTCGGATTTTTTCCCCTTACGTGTGCTATAAGACCTACCTACCTACTCATGATTCTAGGTCAACGAGAGGTTTCTTGACAGACAGACAGACAGCAAAGTGATCCTACAAGGTATAAGGATTCCGTTTTTCCTTTTGAGGTATGGAACCCTGAAAACACATATCTACTCGTGTGCCTGTAAAGGAAGTTGTTTATGAATTTGACTTGACAGTCTTAAAAGAAAACAAAATAAAAATATTTACACCCAGGACCCGAAAACGGGACAGGATTCGGTTTTTCCGATATTTTCGTCCTGGGACACCCAACCCTCCATCTCCCACGGCCCCACCAACCTGTCGGTTATATGGGCCGAATCGCGGGAGGGCGCCCGTTCGGTACTTGCTCTTGGCGTTTTCCCGGGGCGCCTTCTTGACTCCCTACAAATTATTTTGTCTCTTCCTGGGGGCTAGACGTCACTAACACAGCTGAGATTCCCGCTGCTGCTCCTCCGTGGTGCCTGCCTGGAGTGCCTGGCACCTGCAGGCTCCGAGCTGCGTTCATACTATTATGATATTTTCGTCCGGTCTGAACACGGCTTATTTGGATGTTTATTCTCGTGCGGTGCCACAGATGAGTGATCTATGTGCGGTGCTAACGCACGGTTATGTTACGACATTACGATTTATGACACGTTTTGTGACGCGCCGTGTTGTGAACGCGACATTCAATGGAAAGGTTCAGCTCCGATATCTTCGTCCTGTGTGAACGCGGCTTATTTTGATGTTTATTCTCGTGCGGTGCTAACGCACGGTTATGTTACGATTTATGACACGTTTTGTGACGCGCCGTGTTGCTCGTGTTGTGAACGCGACATTCAATGGAAAGGGTCAGCCGGTGGCTTTATAGGTTTGTTGTGCTTTGTAGTCGTTTCCTACTATAATATTTTAGTTTAAATGATGGCCGTATCAAAACTAAACTAAATACAAGTTTAGATTTTTGTAAGAAAACTATGTAAATGATAATCTCATCATACTACCACATTATCAGCCTGCAGAGTGCAGAGGTCCAATGTTGATCAGAGATCTTTCCTAGGGAGTGCCACCTCACTCTCTTTCTTTATGTGTTGTTTCGGATTGACTATGCTGCGTAGGCCCTACTGGCCGCTACAGCGTCAGGGGGGGAGCGCGAAGCTCCGCCTGGGGGTGAGCCCTAGGGCTCAAAGAAATATTTGAGAGGTCGGGGGGCAACGTCCTCCTAAGGGCGCCTCCTGTGAGGCTCGGACTACGGCTTAAGATGACTTTAGGATGCGTGGAGATGTTGGACAAGTGGTTAGTCCGTACGCCCCCGAGGCCGAGGCGTGAGTCCACGTCCGGGTGACGTTACTCGTATTATTGCCAGTCCATCTTGGTGGAGGGATCAACAAGATCGATACGCTTATAAGATACCTACGCGCGGTCTCCACTCTAGGACTTTCAGTAACAGTCTAGCCTAGAGAACCGGCGGTGGTAAGACGTCTTGATGATACATATTATATTGTGCGAGTGAAAAAGCATTTAGAAATATCGATATGAATATAGCTGAAATTTAATCACACAGATAGAGTTTTTGACACTTTTTAATTGTTGTAAAAGTAATTCCTGACTGACTGATCTATCAATGCACAGCTCAAACTACTGGACGGATCTGGCTGAAATTTGGCATGCAGATAGCTATTATAACGTACGCATCCGCTAAGAAAGGATTTTTGAAAATTCGACCCCAGGGGGTGAAATGGGGTTTGAAATTTGTGTAGTCCACGCGGATGAAGTCGCGAGCATAAGCTAGTAATTAATATATTACGTGCTGAGAGATTTCAAAACTCAACTATTGGATTACTTTCGAATCTGCCCCTAACAGAAGTTTTGTTTATGCTTAGCTCGAACCAAAACGTGGAATAGTCATGTTTAAAAATAAATCCATACACCAGACAATATTTTACAAATATAATGATATACAGTTCGGTTCTGAAGTGTCATAATATATTATAATCCGCTGAAGTGTTTCATTAATAATTCTATTAGTAAATCTCTCACTAACGACTGACTATTTTTACACCGCACCGGTCCTATTTTACATTTCATTATTATAAAGGGCAGCGCATGCACGAGACTTTTAGGATCGGCAATCGGTGGTTTTTGAAAGATGATGCGTGCGTCCGACGAAAATGATCGCGCGTCCCGTGCGTTCAAACAAACTGTGTTCTACTGAATGTCCTATTTCCTATGATGCGATGCGATTTCATCGTGCGATGAAAGACAAAATGAACGCATCGGATGATTGCGCGATCTTCAATAGGACATTCATTACACAGTTTGTTTGAACGCACGGACGCGCAATCATTTTCGTCGGACGCACGCATCATCGCACGAGCGATGACAATAGGACGGCACCTTGATCTACGATTAGTGTTGTAGTGTACCATTTTTTTCGAAGACAATGACTCAACACAACAAGCTTATAACTTTTTCGTTAATTTTGTTTTGTTTGTTGTTAAAGATTCTTCATGTAAAAATACTTGACAGGTGTTTCGGTTTAAACTAACGTTGTACTTATACTGTGAACAACAGTAAAGTAAGCCATCAAAACTTAGCAGAATTGATGCAATCACGGAGTAAAATAATCTTAAACTCGCTGATCACCGCTTCCAGAAGTATTATGTGTGTATTGGCTCTAAGTATAGATCTTTTGACAGCTAATGTGAATGGACCACAGTGCTTTAGTGTATATTTTTAGTACGACGAGTGACGACGGAATATAACTACACCTGGCAATTTGTAAGACTTTATTTTAAACAGGCTGTTCGAACAATTTGTTTATTTTGAATTGTCCTATTACTGAAACAAATGATTTATCCTTTTGTTGTCATGAAACTATAGTGAGTGAGTCATGATACGTAAGTATTGTGTACGATATGTCCCGCAAATTGCTAATGCCCGTGGCCGCCATTTTAGTGACGTCAGCACTAGACTGAAGTTTCGAGCTGATGGTATATTTTTATTTCGGCTGACGTCAAACTGACTTCAATGAGTCAAAACTTTGGTCACTTACTCAGCTATTAACTAAAGTTAAAGTTCAAAATTCGCAAACGAAAAGCTTAAGGCGACCATTGACTTATATATTATGCAGGCGACACAACTCTTAATCTACATATATATAAAAGGAAAAGGTGACTGACTGATTAGCTGACTGACTGATCTATCAACGCACAGCTCCAACTACTGGATGGATCGGGCTGAAATTGGGCAAGCAAATAGTTATTATAACGTCGTTTACCGGTAAGGAAGGATTTTTGAAAATTTAACCCCCTAAAATAGGGTTTCGAAATCTGTGTATTCCACGCGGACGAAGTCGCGAGCATAAGCTAGTTCATGATATACACAGATGAAGATATTTCCCCACTAATAACAACAATAACCTACTAAATAACTATCAACTAATAATAATAACACAGATGTTGCAAATATCAGGAGCTGAGCACCCCAATTTTATTAATAAAGTGACCTCTGCCATTTGCAGACACAACAATGCAAGATGGCCGCCCCCAACTAGGTATCAAATGCATCGAATTCGCGAGCATTTTATTCGTATTGTATTATTTAGCATCAATAGTGATTTTATTGGGGAAGTTAAGGTCGGCCTCTCTGTGGTTACAAATTATGCCGTCATACATATAGAGCCTCAATAGCTTAACCGGTAAAGGAGTGGACTGAAAACCGAAAGATCGACGGTTCAAACCCCGCCCGTTGCACTATTGTCGTATCTACTCCTAGCCAAGCTTGACGCTTAGTTGGAGAGGAAAGGGGAATATTAGTCATTTAACATGGCTAAAAAAAAAAAAACAAATACAAAATTGAGGTGTGTGATTACTAATTACTTAGTTACTATAAAAAAAATTGACGTTGTAGGTATACCTATTATCGAGTTGACGTTCTTTAAACACTGTATACACAAAAAATCTAAATATATAAAAGGAAAAGGTGACTGACTGACTGACTGACTGATCTATCAACGCACAGCTCAAACTACTGGACGGATCGGGCTGAAATTTGGCATGCAGATAGCTATTATGATGTAGACATCCGCTAAGAAAGGGTTTTTGAAAATTCAACCCCTAAGGGGGTGAAATAGGGAAATTCGAGTAGTCCACGCAGACGAAGTCGCGAGCATAAGCTAGTATCGTATATTTACGTTTTTCAACATTTCCATTTTGTTTGTTCAATAACCCTGTCCACACGAAGTAATATATAAGTCAATGGCACCGACTCATTGGTGCTTATGTACCAATGCAACCTCAGTGACGTTTGGATTTCAAAAATCATTAGTATCTAAGAGGTGCCGCTGATTTATTTGGTTTCTAAACCGTGAAAATTTTGTTCGCATGACCATAATATCTTGTCATTTATATCGATGCTTGTATCGCTATTTTATTGTTAGATAGCAATAACAAGTTTCGTGAGATGCGACCATAGAGTAAAGTAATCTAATCTAATCTAATCTAATATATTATATATATATAAATATATAAAAGGAAAAGGTGACTGACTGACTGACTGACTGAATGACTGACTGACTGACTGATCTATCAACGCACAGCTTAAACTACTGGACGGATCGGGCTGAAATTTGGCATGCAGATAGCTATTATGACGTAGGCATCCGCTAAGAAAGGATTTTTGAAAATTCAACCCCTAAGGGGGTGAAATAGGGGTTTGAAATTTGTGTAGTCCACGCGGACGAAGTCGCGAGCATAAGCTAGTGGATATATAGGTCGTTGGTAGCCACCCTTATCTTAATTTGTGAGGCATCGGATTTAATTCAAAATAGGAGAAATAATTTGATATATGAATAGGCTTAATTACGGCGTTTATTTATTGTACACGTCTCGCTGGTTGCAGGGCCAGCCCCCGATTTCATTAGCCGCTTTTAGGGTTGCCACCTTATGTACCTACATTTTGTTGCAAAAATATTAATTATCCAAATATATCCTTACCCACGAGAATTAGGAAAGTAATTTTACGAAATTCGGAAAATCGGAAAGCGTCTACGATCTTCATACCTTATTACGGCGTACGTATACGTACTTATTTAATTTTCTTGTTTAGCTTTCTCTTACCATAACATTACAACGTATAGGAAGTATAGTATTGAAAATTCAATATTGAAAGAAAGTACGAGAGTCATGCCAAAATAAATGAGATACCTGCTCCTTGCTCATTAGTTTTACACTGGCAATTTTATACACCATCCTAAAAGCTGGTTATTTTCTAATAAATTTGATATTAAAACACTTTGAATCCAATTTTTTTAGATGTATTTTACACAAGAAAAACTGGCAGGTATTTGCATGCAACAATGACGTGATTTTCGAATTATGACTTATTATTAGTACTATAAAAAGGTTTAAAGCTGCAAGAATGGTTTGAACTTTTAGCCATAACTTTTGATAAGTCTAGTTCTTCACGTGCAACAATTTGCTAAGTTAAAAAGAGAATGGGGATGCTAATCAATTTGATAAAATTAATACGTAATATCGTAATTATTCGCCACAGTGAAAGTGCCAACCCTATCAGGATTCGCCCCTGATTTTATTAGCTGCATCCCCAAACTACGCACATAGGGATGTTGATTTATTTTCCTTTCCGCGCTGATCGTGCGTGAAAACAAATTTTATTTCGTTCACAAAGGAGGTTTCGTTGTGAAAAGTTTGAATTACTTTTATGGAAGTTTTTTTACTGAAAATTATTTACGCTTTATTTTCAACTAGCTTATGCTCGCGACTTTGTCCGCGTGGACTACTTACATTTCAAACCCCTATTTCACCCCCTTAGGGGTTGAATTTTCAAAAATCCTTAGCGGATGCCTAGTACGTCATAACAGCTATCTGCAATCTGCATGCGAAATTTCAGCCCGATCCGTCCAGTAGTTTGAGCTGTGCGTTGATAGATCAGTCAGTCTGTCAGTCAATTGTCAGTCAGTTAGTCAGTCAGTTAGTCAGTCAGTCAGTCAGTCACCCTTTCCTTTTATATATTTATATATAAGATAAGAAGATAAGTAGACTTAAGTATAACGCGTAAAATTTACCTCCTCACGCGCCATTTTAACTTTATGTGTCAACTGTCATGTCAAAAGTATGATTGATAAATGAGGACTAACCTCATTTCAAAGGTGAACCGTACTTTTGACATGACAGTTGACACATAAAGCTAAAATGGCGCGTGAGGAGTCATTTTGTACGGACTATATATCAAAAAGCGTAGACCACGTATTTTTTCAATTATCTGATTTACCTATTGGGTCTCAGATTGCTGATAGAACAAGACGGGAGACAAAAGTAACGAAACTTTTGTTTTTTATTGTATAAAAACTTACGAGTAAAAGTTCTGTTTTGTATTTGCATCTGGTATTT
This sequence comes from Maniola hyperantus, assembly GCF_902806685.2. Lineage (NCBI taxonomy): Eukaryota > Metazoa > Arthropoda > Insecta > Lepidoptera > Nymphalidae > Maniola > Maniola hyperantus. Next base: position 850,047 of record NC_048549.1, read on the forward strand.
AGATATCGACTAATTAGTGTACATACCTATTATTATAGTTTTTATCTAAATGATAAAATTCAGATAAATTGGGAATCTAGTATCTACATAATCTGACAGATCTGTCAATATGGAAAAACTATTGCAATAAATGATTTTGGAAATTTATTTTAAAAATGAAAAAGTGGTTTATGTAAATCGTAAAAATATGGAGTTTTTAAGCGCATTAAGGGGAAGAGCACTCAAAAATTGGAAAAATAACTTCGCATCGAATTAGCTTTTAAGAAGGTCGTTTATCAAGTGAACGTTAATAATTTTATTTAATAAATCAGTTTGGCCGACGGCAGCGCCGCCATTAGTCAAACTGTGTCCCGGGATCCAATACTGGGATCGCTTGAGGCAGAAACTGTGACACAGTTTAGCAACCTTACAGTTAGCCAGCGTGTTTGATGGTGGGCGATGCAGATTGCGCCATTGTCTTGTCATGTTAGAATTTTTAATATTTCACTTAAAAATAGGTTGGTAAAATTTTTAGTTTCATAGTTATAATATCATAATATACTAATAGTAATTAACACAGTGCCCATTAAAACCGACTGTGGTTTTTGTAGCACTGAATGTAGCAGAAATTGTAATCTTTATAAAAGAAAAAAAAAGAGAAAAAGAAACTAACTGTAGTATGTGGTACCTCATAATTAAGTAATAGGAACAAACATTAAACTGTACTAAAAACTCCTGTCATAAATTCGTCCTATTCCAGTCGATATTTGAATGATTCTAGCTTATTATGTTTTTAGCACAAGTCATGCAGAGGTTTAAGCTACGTCCACACCTGTGTGACATAAACACGGGATGTTGGAACATCAACAACGGGAATCTATACGTGTACACTTACGCGACTGATGTAGTCGGTTTGTTGGTTTGTCCTTCAATCACGTCGCAACGGCGCAGCGTGTCGACGTGATTTTTTGCATGGTTATAATTAAAGACCTGGAGACTGACATAGGCTACTTTTTATCCCGGAAAATCAAAGAGTTCCCCTGGGATTTTAAAAACCTAAATCCATGCGAACGAAGTCATGGATATCAGCTAGTATTTTTATACATAAGAATATAGTGATAAGTAAATCTTTTTATGTCACTATATTCTTATAAACAAGAATATAATGGCATTTTATCCATAAATATTTCAACGTTGCTCGTCCCAACTGACGAAGAAAGCGAGTTAGCAAACGGAGAAACACCTAGCTGATAACTAATTTGTCCTTAGCACAAGTATCCGACTGTGTGGTTACGACACTGTGTCGGTGGTTGGAGTACAAATGATCGGATATGACGGTGATGGATGATAGATGCGCCTGGCTAAGCGGCGTTTAAGTTGTACCTATTGCATTGGACGAGACCAACTTAAAAGATAATTGAATGACTTATTTGGTTTCTCGGCTTCTTTGATTGAATCGCGTTGTTTTATTGTACCGCCGTTTGTCTATTACAAAGGAGATTCAGAGATAAATAAAAGCTTTGGAAGATAAGTTGAAACTGATGTAGGTTTTAACCTTAAACAGGCACCATACAAATGAATAAAACAGAGGTGTTTATATAAATTACCTAATTTTATTCAAAGCCGTTTTGATTTAAAAAGACTTTTTAATGCATTTATTTATGTACATAAATGTTTATTTTTAGGGTGCCATCGGGATCCTATTACTAAGTAAGACTCTTCTGTCTGTCCGTCCATCCGTCTGTCTGTCTCTAGCGGGATTTATCTCATGAACCGTAATTGGTGGAGAGTTGAACAATTTTAGGCCATCTTGAGTGAATTGAGTTCAGATTTGTATTCAATGGGCCAATAACATCCGGATTAGAGGTGTCAAATACAGGTTCATGTGTGTATCACAATATTATCACGTGTTACAGACAAATATTTAATAATTATTAACGTTACATTATTTTGTTACAAAAAAAAAATTGCTTGAACCGTGAGGCGCAAGCAGAAAAATGGGTGCAATCGATTTTCGACCTTATTGACATACGTCAGAAAACAGCATTTTAACAATCTATGAATGATACCTACTGAACAAGAATATGACAAAAAACAACTTTCTCATAACCGTCAATAAGGTCGAGAACTAGGGTATAGCTTGTATTTAACTCGATTGATTTAAATTTTAAATTTTACTCTTAATAGGTACCCAACCCATACCTTCGCGACAGGTCGAAATGGCAATCGGGGAGGGAATGCCCCGCACACCCGCACGGCCCCTGTGCTAACCCAGTGCGGGCGAGCGAGGGTGACGTGCGGGTGTGCGGGGTGTCACCCCCGCCTCATACCCCGATTGCCATCTCAACCTGTCGCGGAATACAGTACCTAGTACCTACCTATGTATGTAAAAATAAAAACAAGTAGAACGATAAAGCAATGTCAAGTAGATACCTACAATACAATAGGTAGGTAAGTTTACCTAGTTACCTATAAAAAAATCTTTTTAGTAGGTAACTACTATATTTATTATCATACATTTCTACATATTTATTATCATACGAATTATAAAATGATGATGATGATTTCTAAAAAGAACAATACCACTTCACGTACCTTTAGCTATTACCTATAATACTTAAATGTATGATAATACCTACACTTTGAAAAACATTTTCTCATACGATTTATAAAATGACGCAAGTATTTCCAAAAAGAACAAATCTACTATAATAGGTATTATTAACGCGCGACACAAATCTATCACAACACAAAAATGTCCCTAATCTACATTATTTTGCCTAATCTACATTACAATTATTCGCATTAAATATTTATCGACACTCAAGTTCACAAATAAATAAAACTGCATTCAAAATTTATTACGAAACAAACAAAATGATAAAAATACTAGCCGCATACTCGTATCATCACAGTCAACATGTAACAGGCCAATACGAAAATTCGATGTAATAATTATTCACCGTCGAATCGCGACGATATTTGTATTCAGCTGTACCTACCTAATATATTTTATTCTAATATCGTCGCTCGGTCGCGCCGCGCGCGGCGTATCAAAGATCGAACGCCTGAGTTATTTTTTAGGAAGGATTTTCTCAAATTTTCACTACTTATTATATATTGTATTCAATTTTGTTTTAATCTAAAAACGAATATCTTGAATACATTTATATATTTAATAAATTTATTAGGTACATTATTTTTTGACACCTCTAATCCGGATTAAGAAAGAAGTATTTTAATCAGAAGTGTAATTATTGTTTTGTTCGTCAGCTCTTCGATAATTTTCAGTAACTTGTAAGTTTCTCGGTTTCTACAATCGTGAACCATATTTCGTTTTATTGCCTTAAGTAAGTTACCCTTCCCTTGTTTACCAATACCACAGAGTTTCGAACTGAAACTTGTTAAAATCAGGTGTGTACTGTGCGCCTCGTCGCCTCGAGGCGTGTCCGCCTCGTCCGCAGTCGCGCACGCCTCGCGCGGATTATCACTCACAAAGCCGGCGATCGCAAACAGTTCACTACCCCTTAATGAATAAGTTAGGGCTGACAAAACATTTTATTAATTTTGTAAAGGTTATTTATTAACCATGTTAAACACGTCTAATGTTCTTTTTACCGTCTCATCGTCATGATCATCATGACCGTCAACCGATTGATCTCCACTACTGGTCGTAGTAGTCTCTTGTGGGGACTTCCATACGCCAAGGTATTGAGGAATTTTTCAGAAGGAAACATAATACAAATTAATAATAATTATTCTACTTTGGACAATCACTACCTATACTTAAGTTACTTGTTGTGAAAAATGTTATCACAAAGTTTATCAATTTCATAATTAATATTTTGTTTTGGTTCTTGATTTTGCGTACAATATGTATATTCTTAACAAAGAAGAAAATGAGGAAATAAAATCACGGAGTCTACATTCCACTCCATTCAACAACTAGAGAATATTGCCAATCGTAAAAAATGTGGTATATGAAAAACGAAGAATTGTATTTTATTAAAATGTACTATCCCTACCTACCCTGGCAACCCTATATTACGTACATAGAAATTATGATCCTATTTCACATTACTATAGAGATCATTCAAGCTTACATCGCAATTACAGCGCGTACTAGCGTTTGATTTTCCAATAATATGTAGAACTATTAAAACTTCTGCATTTCTTCTGCCATTGTAAAATAAATCAAAGCGTTTAGGGTTTAAGGTACATTTTTAAGTAAGTATTAGTTGTGGGTAAATATTACAGGCTCGCACGCGTGCCTACGCATAATATCATCGGCACACACTCTTATTGGGTGATGATTTGTCAACTTTACTCTTTGTAATTGAAACTAAACTTTATCCTATAGCTTTTAGAGTATAATTTTGTAAGATGGAAAATGTAGTGATTATTTTTCTTTGGTGGGAGGTTTTAAAAATCTTTCACGCCATGATCTTGGTATGCAAGCAGGAAATATTCAGAAGCCGCCATACTGCTTGGTTGTTGACTTTTGTTTAGAATAATATTATAGAGATTTATAATAGAAGGAAAAGCTGACTGATCTATTAACGCACTCAAACTACTGGTGGACGGATCGGGCTGAATTTAGCTATAAAGACGTAGACGTCCGCTAGGAAAGGACTTTTGAAAATTCAACCTCTAAGGGGGTAAAATAGGGATTTTAATTGTACAATTGCTAAACTGTGATTTTTGTTAAAAACTTTTTTTTAAGGCAGACTGGTTGTCATACAACTATAGTAGGTACGAGACAGGTCGAGATGGCAATTGGAGTATGAGGCGGGGGCACGCTCCGCACACCCGCACGTCACGCCCGCGCTCGCCCGCACCGAGTTAGCGCGGGGGCTGTGCAAGTGTGCGGGGCGTTCCCGATTTTTAGGGTTAGGTAGGTAGGACCTCAAAAGGAAAAACGGAATCCTTATAGGATCACTTTGTTGTCTGTCTGTCTGTCAAGAAACCTAACTAAGAAACCTACTTCCCGTTGACCTAGTATAATGAAATTTGGCAGGTAGGTAGGTCTTATAGCAGACATTAAGGGAAAATCTGAAAACCGGGAATTTGTAGTTACATCACACAAAAAAAAATTGTGGTCATTAAATAAAAATTAGTATTTTCAATTTTAGAAGTAAGATAACTATATCAAGTTGGGTGTCATATGAAAGGGCTTCCCCTATGCATTCTAAAACAGATTGTTATTTATTTTTATGCACCATAGTTTTTGAATTATCGTGCAAAATTTCGAAAAAATACGACTGTAAGTACGGAACCCTCGTTGCGCGAGCCTGACTCGCACTTGGCCGGGTTTTGTGTAAGAAATCTGTGAAAATGTCTGTAAATTTTCAAATTCTAAAACAGGGCTTGTTTTTAAAGTTCTATTTAAATTATCTTTGTTCAATGACAATTCGTTAATTAACACACAAAACTTGTGCGTATCGGAATGAATACTAATAAGAGTCATAAAGAAGCGTTAATTGTGCCTTGAAAGCCAACAGACTGTGACTTAGGGTGCAAGGTGAAAAGGAGTGAAAGGGGAGTGAAAAGGGAGTGAAAGGGAAGGGGCACGGAAAGCCTTTCTTTCCGGGACCATTTCGGTAATCAAAAGCCTGCGATGAATAAATCATTATCGCTGTTGTGTTTACGTAAAATTAAAAAAATTTAAGCTGAAAATTAATAGACCAAGGTGATGTACATTGTTGTATTCAAGCATTGAATTTAATGTATGGAACGGCTGTTATAATCAAAAATTGGTTCTACGAAGCTGTCAACATTATAGACATTCAAGTTATAACCAAAACCGGCCAAGGGCGTGGCGGGCCACGCGCAGTGTAGGGTTCTGTAGTCAAAAGTTTGCTGGGTCTGTTAGTATAACAATAAATCAATCATCAATCAAGACGGACGGACGGACGGACGGACGGACAGACAGACGGACATGGCGAAACTGTTGCACCTTGCATTTGTTTGGAATCTCCTGTCTAATACTAGGTAGCCATTTGCGGGACTTTACAACACTACTTAGATCTAAATACATAGATCGTTGTACATGCACAGTACGCGGCAGATAATAATGTATGCGATGTAAACCTTTAGAATGAGATTTCGGCTTTGTAGAGCGTTGTCTCTGTCACTCATAGCTATATGACGTTTTGTCGGCCTCAACGACAGAGACGCAGATCCGCTCTACAAATCCGCTATCCCTTCTAAAAGTCGATGTACATTACTTTCTGCCGCGTACGTACTGAAGTCGCTACAAGAGACCTATGTCTAGCAGTGGACGTCTATTGGTTGATGATGATGATGATGGTTTGAGCTGTACGTTGACAAGACAGTCAGTCAGTTTTATCCCTTTATGAGTATAGATGGTATAATTCTTAAATGCTACGGGAATCAAAGAAGATATCCCAGTTTAATGTCTACGCCATAAAAGTAAGCTAGTGTGAGAGATATAAAGTCAAAGTAGATTGGCGTCGAAACTGTTATATCTATAGTCCGCGACAGGTCGAGATGGCAATCGGGGTATGAGGCGAGGGGATGCCCCGCACACCCGCACGTCACTCGCGCTCGCCCGCACTGTGTAAGCGCGGGGCTGTGCGGGTGTGCGGGCCGTTCCCTCCCCGATTGCCATCTCGAAATGTCACGTACTATACCGATTCCGCATTCCCGCCAGCTAGCCCGATTTATCTACTACTAGCTGATGCACGCCACTTCGTTCGTGGATTTACATTTTTGAAAATCCCGCGGGAACTCTTCGATTTTCCGGGATAAAAAGTAGCCTATGTGTTAATCCAGGGTATAATCTATCTCCATGCCAAATTTCATACAAATCCGTTCTGCCGTTTTTGCCTGATTGAGTAACAAACTTCCAAACAGCCACACTATCACATTTATAATATTAATTAGGATTAGGAATTAGGATTAGGATTAGGAGTAGCGACCCGCCCAGACAAACAAAAATTGTAAGTTTTTTAAAATGAAAATGTAATAAAACTTAAAGCTAGCCTTATTTAATTATGTACTATACAAATCATGACCGCGTGGAGTGGTGCCAAGAATACTGGCTGCATGCAGCCAGGCTGATCCGTTGCACAAAAAATGAGCCAGTCACCTGATGAGGCTATTAGTCGCGGTGAAAATTACTATTATTGATAAAGTAGGTACTGCTTAGTCTGACTTTAGTTGTCATGATATGCCCAAGCGAACAAGATTTTTCACGGTTTAGAAACCAAATAAATCAGCGCCACCTCTTAGATAAGTACTAATGAACGACCTGTTTGTTATCCAGACGTCACTGAGGTTGCATTGGTGCTAAATAAACATTTTAGGACCAATGAATCGGTGCCATTTTGCTTGGTCAATGGCCCTGTCCTTACGAAGTAATAATATAAACTCAAACTCAAATCATTTATTCAGAATTGGTAAAATTGTACGCTTCCTGATTGTCATAAATTTTTATTTGTAAGATGATAATATGACATAGTGGTGATAATTAATACGTACTTAAAACTAAAGCTACGAGGGTTTCAAACGCGCCCAGGTCTGAGAAGAGCGCACAACAAACTCAGCCGGGTATTCTTTTTATTATCACCACTTTACAAAATCACTTTAACTTATTAGACTATCACATGTGCTGTTAAGCAACTCATTCCCAAGCTTTTTTATCATTTGAATAATCCTTTACATTGTAATAGGACTTGTCAATAAGTCAATAATTAAGTCAATAGTAGTACCTAACTTATTAGTTGACAAGAAACTGTGATGTAATTACTAGAATTTAGCATTTCAGTAGGTATGAGTGTGGTAATGAGGCTCTGTAATATAATAATGTATGAATGAAATATCAAGCTATAGAATCTTAACGAGCGGGCTGGTTTATGGCTTATGTTATATACGTGTTATTGGCACAAACTAACGTAGGGACGGCTTGCGACATACCTACGGCCTTTACGGATAGCCAGCGTTCCAATACGGATTCCAGACGGCTCCAATATATATAGTTAGCTGAGTTTGTTGTGCGCTCTTCTCAGACCTGGGCGCGTTTGGAACCCTCGTAGCTTTAGTTTTAAGTTTGCGTAATAATTATCACCACTATATCTTACAAATCCAACATCTGACTATCAAAAAGAGTAATTTATTACCTATTTTGAATAAATCATTTGACTTTGACTTTGACTTATAGTGCGCGAAAGGTTGAGATAGCAATCGGGGTGGGGACGACACACCCGCACAGCACCCGCACTAACCCGGCGCGGGATAACGCGGGTGGCCTGCGGGTGAGCGGGACGTCCCTCGCCTCATACCCCGATTGCCATCTCGACATATCGCGAACTATACTAGGTAGTGGCAATATTTAGAATTAATCAGAAAAACCGGCGAAGTGCGAATCGGACTCGCGCACGAAGGGTTCCGTACCATTATCTATAAAAATGAGCAAAAGATCACGTTTGTTTTATAGGAGCCGCCTTAAATATTTATTTTATTCTGTTTTTTAGTATAATGTTGTTATAGCGGCAACAGAAATACATCATCTGTGAAAATTTCAACTGTCTAACTATCACGGTTCATGAGATACAGCCTGGTGACAGACAGACGGACGGAGTCTTAGTAATAGGGTCCCGTTTTACCCTTTGTGTACGGGACCCTCAAAATAACTTCTTAGTCAGAGTCTACGTTGTTGAGAAATCATGCAAAATCTCAAGTTCAAGCTGAACGTAGATGTCAGTTAGTAATTTTCTCCTTTTGTAAAAATACTAACTATTAGCTGACCAGCCCCTGCTTCTACGGGTAGTATTTTTTTAATACGTTGTCAAACCGTTAACCGGTCAATTGTGATCGGACTTCACATGTAGAGTTCCGTACCATTTGATTATGTACTTTTTATTTTTTTTAATTTTCATTGCGGCCATTTGGAAATTTTTAGTATTCGTTGTTATAGCGGCAATAGAAATATACATTCAGTGAAAATTTTCAACTCACCTATGGCGGTTCACGAGATGTGCTGACAGACAGACGGACGGATAGAGTGATGGATGGAGGACAGCAGAGCCTTAGTAATAGGGTCCTGTTGGTACCCTTTGGGTACGTAACCCTAAAAATGAACGATGATTGCAATGATATCGTCAGACACACCTAATAGACCCATAAATGTATGGGTCATAAAATACTTTGTCGCTAGTTTGTGTCATCGTGGTGTCCAATGGTATATTTTATTGTTATTATCTACTCGACACTTTCTACTTAACTGCTATATTAATGCTGTCTTGTTAGGCCTAGTTCACACCAAGCAAGTTAAGCTTTACGGCTCCCCCACACAGGCGCGTTAGTATAGGACGATAATATCGCATGCGTTATTGCGATACCTGTTTTCAGTACATTTTGTACTAGGATGGTCATGTAGTTACACACTGCTGCGATAACAACGCCGCAATGGAAGTAGGACGTTGCGTTTCTTCGTCCTGCAATATTCCGATATGATTTCTAGAATGTTTTGTATCAGGACGCAAACAACCGTACACACACCTTGTAGGACGTTTGGTTTTATCGATAGTTTGAGAGTGGTTACATGACTGTATGAGTGTCCTAAAAACTTTTCAATAATATGGATATCATATCATCAGATGAAGAATGCTTATTACTAACAGTAGCAATGGAAGATGACCAAAAAAGACGCCAGAAACGTAATACAGCGTCGAATTACTGCAAAACTAGCAAAACCCTGGACTTGGAATGTCATTCTAAACAATTTTCCGCGCTCTCTCGTAAGAAATATCGGACGATAAAAACGCAGTTGTGTGCAAGGAATCGGGACGCATTATCGCAATACCGCATGCGATATTATCGACCTATAATAACGCGTCTGTGTGGGGGAGCCTTTAATAGGTTAGTGTTTACTTGTTTAGTTTTCGATCGAGTAAAGTAAAAGTAAAGTAAATTATATTATTGTGCCTACACCAAAACCAAAACAATAGAAATATAACAAAGATGTTTGCAAGTATAATAGGTGGCCTTATCGCTAAAAGCCGCTTAAACAATCGAGATAAGTGTCCAATAAACTCCATTTGTCATATACCTAAGTCAAGTTAATCGATTGCTGTGTCAAAATCATAAATGACCGATGCAACAATGCAGTTAAATAATTACGTAAATCTTCGAAAATCTAAACTCTTGGTTAATTTTTCTTTTTTATCAATTTTGGATATAAAAATTGAATTGAAAGAATCTCATCACAATATTACATTGTAGGGCAATTTTTCTTTACAAAAATCTTGTTACTCAACCAAATTAAAAAATCCTCTGTTTTTAGAATTCAAGAGGAACATTTTATTAATTTTATTTCTAGGTAGGTACCACTCGACCTATTTCACTGTCTCAGTCAAGCACTTGCTAGGTGTGAGCTGCGCTTTTACTAAGAAAATTAGCTGTCAATATTGCAATTAGTTGAGTATATAAATTGTGCTAGCACCGCGCGAGCCTTTTCAAATTAAAATGCATTTTGCAAACTAATACCTAGTCGTAAGTATTCAGTGTAGTCAGTTAAGTATTTTAATTTACAGCTTTTGAATATATTCGTTGAGGTCATACTATCCCACATAGATTTACAACTCTATATATATCTATATCATCATCATCAACAGCAGCTCACCCATCGCCGGCTCATTACTGAGAACTGGTCTCCTCTCAGAGAAAGAAGGGTTTAGACTTTACGCCTCTGGCCGTCGCGTCGCCACAATTGCAAGCAGATGGTACGCCTCACTCGTACATCAATTGGATACAAACCCAAGCCTTGACTTCTCACGCCGCTCTCACTAGATGGCAGCACGGGTACCATCCTCGAAACTGAAAGGAGAACACGCAAACCTGAATCGCACTACCGGAGTTTTCTGCAATCTGCACTATATAAAGAAGTTTCAAGACACAACCGTCAGCTGGCGCTACCGAGCAAAACCAACTGCTCGGTGGGAGATCTCCCTTTGATACGGTCGAGCCTACACACCACTCCCGTACAAGGCCTATCATAATTTGGTATAGGCCAAGTCCGGATTGGCTGAGCTCACACACCTTTGAGAACAATACGGAGAACTCTCAGGTCTGCACCTGCAAATCTTCCTTGTGATGTATTTCTTCACCGTTAAACAAGATAACTCCTAATAAAGTTAGTAGAACTGGGTTCGAACCCCGGACACCTGAACTGAACAGCAGACCCCTGGGTTCCAACCCCGGACACCTGAACTGAACAGCAGACCCCTGGGTTCCAACCCCAGACCCTGAACTGAATAGCAGACCCGAAGTCTTTACTAGGTAATTATCGCTAGTCTACCAATTCGCACATGGCCAGCTTGGTAGACTAAGGCCAAAACCCTTCTCACTCTGAGAGGAGACCCGGGGGGTGATCACGTAAAACATTGCAGAAGCGACAGCAACGCCACAGCAGTAGCAATACTATAGTTCATTTTCTGTCTCTCTTCCTCTTCTTCTTATTTTGCCTTGTGGCTATTGCTGTCTCTCTCTAGCCGCACGTTTGACAGCAATGATCGCGAGATTTACGCCTGTCGCAAGCCTGTCGCGAGACACGTATTATAATCACCCCGCCGTGCTTTGTAGTGAGCCGGTGATGGGTTGATCATGATTAATGAACGCTCATTACAGTATAGGTACTTACATAATTTAACTACCTACTTATAATAACTCCCATTTAATCGATCTTAGTTTTATTAAGTTTATCTTAATCAAATAAACCTGTCAATGCTGTATGTTATTACTTATTTGTTTATTACCTGCAGTAGATAAGTAGGCATCGAGATATGCCTATGGAGCAACAGACCAAGACCAAACTTTGTTAATCACGTATCAAAAAGCTCTTTAATCTTTTAAACTGTTGTTATATTACTTAAATTGAAAAGCAAATACTGATAGAAGCAAGCAAGAAACTGGAGTAATTAAAAGGAAAATTGTTACAATATTATGTCATCATCATCATCATCATAAGCAACCGATAGACGTCCATGGCTGGACATAGCACTAGGTCTCTTGTAATGACTTCCACACACCACGGTCTTGTGCCGCCTGAATCCAGCGGCTCCCTATGCGACTCACTTGATGTCCGTCAATCTAGTGGGAGGTCAATGTCTATCGGTTTTTCGAACTATGTGCCCTGCTGATTGCCACTTCAGCTTCGCCACATGCTGAGCTATGTAGGTTACTCTGGTTTTCCTACGGATCTCCTTATTTCTGATTTGATCACATTTATTTTTTTATTTTTTATTCAGATACATGTAAGCCCTTGACTGCAATCTCACCTGGTGGTAAGTGATAATGCAGTCTAAGATCGAAGCGGGCTAACCTGGAAGGGGTATAGCAGTTTTTATTAAACCCATACGCCTTTGGTTTCTACACGGCATCGTACCGGAACGCTTAATCGCTTGACTTACATAGAGTAAATCAAAGCATATCTCTCTCTATTGACAATATTATGTACTTAGTAATAATATAAAAGTAACTTATCGACAGTGTAAATTTAAATAACAGTTGTAAGTATAAGTTTTGCATATCTAGAGTTTTATAATATTATCTTTGTTTTGATAGAAATTGCACGCTCTAGTAATGACATCTCTCTGTAAGTAAATATGTTGTTTAATTCAGTGGTCTAAATAGTGTAATGCCATTTGAAATTCTAATTTATAATTGAACTAAAGCGATTAGAATATGATTTGTGACCCGATTTATACAAGTAGCCGATACTTCTGATAGTAAGTGATCGATAATAAGAAAATCTTTTCATAAATTGATATTAGTTATGGATTTAAATTGTAATATCCAACATAAATACCATATGAATACCGGCATCTCGATTGCAGGAAGCCTGCATCAATCATTATTACAATCTCAATTGTTGTGGTTGGCTGAATTTGTGCGATTCTTGTTGCAACAATGCATTGTAGCCAATAGAGAGCGAGCGTCAACCAATCAGAGGTGATTGCGATCGTGACTTTGTAGCTGTCATTGTCCCGCAATCGCGCAGCGGTACCCAACTTCGCTCGATGCGCATAATTATTACCGTTATATGTAACGACTAGCTGATCCCCGCGGCTTCGCCCGCGTAGATTTAGGTTTTTAAAGATCCCGTATAGCTGGTGAAAGAATTTTTAAAATCGGTTCAGTAGTTCCAGAGATTACCCCCTACAAACAAACTTAACGACATTACCTCTTTATATAATACAACGGGCCGTGCAGCAGAAATCGTAATATTTTAATTTCGCCATAACTTCAAAACCAAACGTCCAATTTTAATCATTCAAAGACCAAATATTATCTCCATAAACTGTTCTTAGTGATGAAATCATTTATTTTGATAAGGATTAATAGCATGAGTAAAATAAACGCGTTTAAATGTAGTCCAAAAAAAATTCAAGATTTTTAAATAAAAAAATGGTTGCTGTGCCTCACTCGACATAGATGGGTATAGTGTGTCGCGGACTTTTTTGTAGATATTTATAAGATCTACAATTAATTAGAACATTTTATGGTTCTATCTTTTATAGTTTAGGCAGCGTACGCAAAATAAGTAACTTTTCTGGTTGATTTTTTACACCTTGTGTCCGAAAAACCCAAATATCTTACGGAACCCTATTTTTTTCCAAAATAAAATATAGCCTATGTTACTCGTGGATAATGTAGCTTTCGAATGGTGAAAGAATTTTTAAAATCGGTCCAGTAGTTTTTGAGCCTATTCAGTACAAACAAACAAACAAACAAACAAACAAACAAACAAACAAACAAAGTTTTCCTCTTTATAATATTAGTGTAGACAACGGGCCGTGCAGCAGAAATCGTAATATTTTAATTTCGCCATAACTTCAAAACCAAACGTCCAATTTTAATCATTCAAAGACCAAATATTATCTCCATAAACTGTTCTTAGTGATGAAATCATTTATTTTGATAAGGATTAATAGCATGAGTAAAATAAACGCGTTTAAATGTAGTCCAAAAAAAAATCAAGATTTTTAAATAAAAAAATGGTTGCTGTGCCTCACTCGACATAGATGGGTATAGTGTGTCGCGGACTTTTTTGTAGATATTTATAAGATCTACAATTAATTAGAACATTTTATGGTTCTATCTTTTATAGTTTAGGCAGCGTACGCAAAATAAGTAACTTTTCTGGTTGATTTTTTACACCTTGTGTCCGAAAAACCCAAATATCTTACGGAACCCTATTTTTTTCCAAAATAAAATATAGCCTATGTTACTCGTGGATAATGTAGCTTTCGAATGGTGAAAGAATTTTTAAAATCGGTCCAGTAGTTTTTGAGCCTATTCAGTACAAACAAACAAACAAAGTTTTCCTCTTTATAATATTAGTGTAGACTAGGATAAAAATAATGACGTAAACTGAAAAAACTAATTAAAAAAGTTATAAGCATTTAAATTTTAAATAATATTTCTGATTAGACAGAGATAGCGATATAGAATTATTATGACGTCATTTTGACTAATTCCATAGTAGCTTCGTGCGGTTTCATACAAATTTTTATTTTGCGAGAAAGAGATAGAAGACCCTCCCACTCCAAAATTAAAATACCTGTAACTTTGTAAATCTTTGTTGGATTTTTCAGCGTACGTCATTATTTTTATCCTAGTTTATAATAAAGTACCTAATAATATTTTATAATATTTTTTCAAATTCAAAATTAGGAAAATACCCAATTTGGTAATGTCATGGTACCGCGTCGAGTCGTGCTAAGATTACACAAACACACGATCCTGTTGGCTTAGTATCAATGTCGGAGCTCGCAGATGTGACAGACGGACGGACGCGACGTGCGCAAACAAATGCTGATTGTGAGATAAACATGCTCTCCCGGCTTGCCAGTTGCCAGTTTGTAGATGTCAGATTATTCCGAAATGCTGCCATAATGCTGCTTTGAAACTTTTTACATTCAAAATTCTACCGTTACTTTTATTCGACAAAATTAAATAATAAAAGCCGGTCAAGAGCGAGTCGTATTCGCACACGAAGGGTTCCAAAAAGAAAAAAAAACGGGCCGATTTGGGAACCACCTCTTTTTTGGAAGTCGGTTAAAATAGGATCACTTTGTTGTCTGTCTGTCTGTCCGTCTGTCCGTCGTGTCTGTCAAGAAAACCTATAGAGTACTTCCCATTCAATCGTGAAATTTGATAGGTAGGTAGATCTTATAGCACAAGTAAAGGAATAAATCCGAAAACCGTGAATTTGTGGTTACATCACAAAAAATAATTAAAATGTATTTTCAAAGTAAGATTACTATGCCAAGTGGGGTATCATATGAAAGGGCTTTACCTGTGCTTTCTAAAACAGATTTTAATTTATTTTTATGCACAATAGCTTTTGATTTATCGTGCAAAATGTCGAAAAAATACGACTGTAATACAGGGATATCTACTCGTGTGGTAATACGGAACCATCGGTGCGCGAGTCCCACTCGCACTTGGCCAGTTTTTTATCCGTTTATGCCATTTATCATCTGCATTAAAGATTCCGTCCGTGCATTTTCTCTTTGTCTAGATTTCAACGATCGTGAGCGTAAATCTAGCGAGCACGGTTGCATTATGCTAATCAGCTGTGTACTGTTTTGTATGCGACGCCATTTTGTCTCGGCGTAATTTACGGTAAGCGCTAAATATTGTCACGATATTAATTAGCATTCGGAAATTATCTGGACAAGACTATGGGCATATTGATGCTTGAAATAATTGATTGTTTTCATTGCTTGGTAATTTAGTGCTGCCACAATCTATAATACGTTGGAAAATTTATAGATATAGCTATAAGTCTAGTATAATATTATAATTATCTTCGAATGAAGCGACTCATATAATTTGTGAGAGAACTTCACGCAGGTAAGTTCGTTTAGTCATCAATTATTTTTAAGGGAAAATTCGAAACATTTATTTGATGGACAGGAATCGTTTATAAAATATACATTGTATTTTCTTAGAATAATATTATATTTTATTATCAATGGTTAACAAATAAACTATTAATAAACTTAAATCTAAAAAAAAACAACATTAAATTAAAACTAAAATAAATTAAATTAAATCTAAAACCTCGTCGAGACCACCGCAGCGAGGCATTGTACCCAAGATGCTGGCAGCATTACCCCTTTGGATGGCCAAACTAATTCTTTGACCAAGATAGCTGCCAGCTCTCGGGTCCCCGGTTGACTCGATAACTCTTTTCGCAATTTCTTCAAAAAGAGCTCGAGCCCCCGGGCCCCACGGCCCCAAGGTCTCTACACCAAAAGGCACGAATACGAAGCTCCCATCGAGGTTTTCATATTTGCGCCTCTTGGCCTGTTCGGCGCTGATGGCCGAATTAAAATTAAAAAAATTAAAATTAAAACTAAAATTAAAATTAAATTAAAATTAAAACATTTATTTTATTTTATTTATTTTATTTATATTTAAAAAGATCACGTAATCACAATTTATTATTACAGAGCGACAGGGCTTTCTTGACACATGGCGAAAATCGGAACTAACTTTGCCGTCACGTGTCCTCTTTGTTGTTGTTTGAATAATCTAAGCCTTTGTTCTCCAAGAGCGCCCCCCTGTCAATGTCATTCAAGTGCCAAGAAAGCCTTGTCGCACTGTATGTTTGACTTTAAAACGTCACAGACTTCAGACAATATGAAGCAGAAATACCTACACATTCT
This sequence comes from Maniola hyperantus, assembly GCF_902806685.2. Lineage (NCBI taxonomy): Eukaryota > Metazoa > Arthropoda > Insecta > Lepidoptera > Nymphalidae > Maniola > Maniola hyperantus. The sequence continues at coordinate 866,726 of NC_048549.1, forward strand.
GTGAAAATTGGAACTTGCAATAATTGCTTCTTACGATTCACGGGACACAGGGATTGTGTATAATTTTATAGCATGTAGCAGGGATGTTACGGAAGTGGCTATATCGGAACCAAAATCGGAATCAAATGTGCAAAATCAATCTTTTGATTCCTCCGTGACATCTCTAGTTTGTTATACTCGGGGATAATGTAGCTGTTTCTATTAGTGAAAGAATTTTCAAAATCAGATCGCTAGTTTCGGAGATCATTTATTTACATACAAACTCATGAACTAGCAGATTTTACCTCTTTATAATATAAGAATAGATAAAGATTATAATAATGAAAGTCGGCTGTTACGATGTGTAGCAGTTCCTTGTTTCGTCATCGATCTACAGACAAACACAAATTGTGTTCATGTTTTATTAATAACGAAAGCTTGAAATCGAGCGGTTTCCAACTGTCAACTCGTATAAACCAGCGGCTCACTTTGACGCCTAAGCGTTGCGGCGTTTACAGTTTAAACCCATTTAAAGGTTTTATATTATGTAACTTTTTACTTTTGATTAAAGGAGATATCTTTAAGGTGACGAAGTTTTCAGCTTTTAAGGAAATTGTGTCTCAACTGGTCTGGATTTTTAATAAAAGTTACAGTTCTTGCAATTCACGAAGGCGAGTGGACTTTACTTGTGGTTACGTTGGATACACGGGCATTGCGTAAGTGTGCGTGCATGTCGGACCATAGGTAGGTTCAAGTCAACAGTAAATATCAATCAATCAATCAATCAGCCTGTTTGCGTCCACTGCTGGACATAAGCCTTCCCAAGAGCGCGCCACCACACACGATCCTCCGCCTTCCTCATCCACCCACTTCCCGCTATCTTCTTAAGGTCGTAAGTCCAGCGGGTTGGAAGTCGTCCCACACTGCGCTTGCTGATACGCGGTCTCCACTCCAGAATACGTCTGCCCCATCGGCCATCGGTTCTGCGGCAGACGTGGCCTGCCCACTGCCACTTCAGCTGGCTCATAATTCGTTGGGCTATGTCGGTCACTCTGGTTCTCCTACGGATTTCCTCGTTACGGATTTTGTCCCTCAGAGACATACCCAACATAGCCCGCTCCATAGCCCGCTGAGCGACTTTGAACTTGTGGACAAGGCCAACTGTCAGTGTCCAACTTTCAGCCCCATACGTCATCACAGGTAGGACACGCTCATTACAGACTTTCGTCTTTAGGCTTTGGGGTATCGACGAATTGAACAGTAAATAGGCATCTTCTTTTTAAGCACAATATATCTTAGGATGCATAATCACTTGATTCACTAGCCAGCAGATCTGATTGCAAACGATAGTTTGTAAATTAAAAAAAAATTCTCCGATCCCTTAAGCTTATATGTTTAATCGACTCCAATAAAGGATGTTATTACTATTAGCATTAACATTTTAATTAAGTAATTAATTAAATAGTTCGGAAGCAATATATAGTATCTTAAGATTATATTGTCTTAAGACTGTCTTGTCTTAAGTCTGTAGTGCGACTCCAAGGCGTCATGTTACAGTCAAGTTGTCATGCAGCAACAAATTACCTTTGACAGTTAATTTGTTCTGGCATTTATTGCGTTTTAAGCATTTTAAAAGCTATAACATTTCGCTCGGCTCTGATTTAATTAAACGCTACAAAGATCCTTAAATACATTATATTATTAACAGGCAATCATGTCTTATTTGTTTTACGTGCATGATTTGTTTTGTAATTCTGTATTTTATATAAAACTAGCTGACCTGCCCCGGCTTCGCTCGGGTGGAGTTTAGAAAATTGAGGGGGAGGTTGAATTAAATTTTTCTCTCCGTAAGCACCATCCTCGTACTTCAAGGAATATTATAAAAAAAGAATTAGCGAAATCGGTTCAGCTGTTCTAGAGATTTGCGATGAGCAACACATTTAGTGATTCAACATATTTATCATCATTTTGCATCTTCTTTTTTTTTTTTTTCATTCTAACATAACTATTTAATAATGATTTTTTTTTTAAAAATATTACAATAAAACTTAAAGCTAGCCTTATCTTATTACTATATAAATCATGACCGCGTGGAATGGTGCCAAGAATACTGGCTGCATTTCCGCGCTGGACAGCCAGGCTGATCCGTTGCGCAAAAAATGAGTCAGCCCTTCTGTCACCAGATGAGGCTATTAATCGCGGTGAAATGTCTCGTAAAAAACTTTCAGCACTCTTCTCCACTTTAAGTATATTTTTCATAGTTAATTTTCTTGTATTTCTTTTTTCTGTGTTTCTATAAATTGTATCTTATCAGTTAGTTAGTGCATATATTTATTTAGGCATTGTTGTGTACACATATTAAGGGTTACCTACCGCTTAGATCTTAATCTATTGTTTATTATTTTTATTTGGTCCATTTATAGCTGAAACCTGTGCCTTTATAATAAAATAAAATAAAATTCATTTTTATATTATAGAGAAGAAGATATCCTATAATGCAGAGTTAAGATTGGATGGTTGGATGCAATGAAAATATTTAAGTCACATATTTTATGATTTAAGTAAAAATAAGTGGATTAAGTTAAGTTACTATACCTATATGTAGCCTGCACACTGCACACCGCTCCCGTACAGTAGGTTTAGAAAACTGCAGCAAAATGAAAGCCTTTTTGGAATTTTAAGTTTTTACTTTTGATTAACTTTTTATTTTTGTTTCAGGTACGCCCGAGTATTTTCCACAAAATATATTGGATGAGGTAATATTTTAATTTTTCATACTTGATTGTAATTTTTAATGGTGATCGAAAAGACTTCTTCTTATTCATATTATTATATAACTTGTAACAAATATTAGACTGAAATTATGTGTAAATTATTTGAATTGTTATATTGTTGAGTACTTAACTTATATTAGGTAGGTATCTACTACAAGTTAACATAATTTGAACTTGCGTGGCTGGCTGTGCTGTGGCCTTAAAGGGTTAAGTAGGTAAAAAAAGATTCAGAAGAATTGAGAACCTCCTCGTTTTTTTGAAGTCGGTTAATAATAGAGGTAACCACCACGCTTCTCCTGTGGGTTCATCAATTAAAAATTTATACTTACCAAAACAATCATTACTTCTTCGCAATCATACGAAAAAGGATCGCCTCAATCAAAAGTAGGTTGGAGAGAAGTCCCAACATTATCCTGAACGTGATAGCAGACAGACAGGACAGCGCTCTCAAAGCGCACTGGATGTCTGCATTAGTTAATAAGTATATTAATTATATTAACTAACATAGAATAAGTTTCTTACTAACATACATTATATTATAATATAGTTACTAACACAGGTTAAGATGGTTACTAACATAATATTGTGGGCCTTTGATGTCTGAGGAAATAAAGATTATTTATTTATTATTATTTATTACTTCCGTATTGTTTATCACTCAAGCTTTCCACTCCACCCATACATACTAATATTATAAATGCGAAAGTATGTCTGTATGTCTGTCCGATTATGACGAAATTCGGTACAGAGACAGCTTGCGTCCCGGGGAAGGACATAGGCTACTTTTTATCCCGGAAAATCAAAGAGTTCCCACGGGATTTTTGAAAACCTAAATACACGCGGACGAAGTCGCGAGCATCAGCTAGTTTATACTATAACACAACTTCTAATAATATTATGTTTAGGGATTTATTGTAAGTAAATTAGTTAACTTAAACCTTTTAATTCAATCGCTCAAAAACCTGTCTTATTTCTCAAATAATAAGATTTAAAACAGCGTGTAATAACAGATATACGAAACTGCCTAGGGCCAAGAATTTTCACCTCTTTAGGTCAATGGTTACGTAAATTTGTCGTTCCGTAGAGTTTGTAACATCTTTTTGAGTTAAACGATCCGTTGAAATGGCTTTATTGCCGTGTTTAAAATAAACGGATTTTCTTTGGAACTTTTTGTGTTTTGACTTTTGTGTTTTTTATTTAGGTAGGTACTTACAAGTTTATCTGCTGCTCGATTGCGGTAGAATGACAGCTACAATGTCTCGATCGCAATTCTTTTAAAAATAAAATAAAAAATGATATTATTTGTTGGCCGCTTATTCACATAAATAAACCACAATTTGAAGCCTATCAATTCTCAATGTGCCAATACCATGAACTCACAATATTTGTATTTCACGACAACACGCACGACGGACGCCGAGCAATTTTGATTTATTGATAAATAATTGCTCTGATGATGGCACCGGCAATTAGCTGAGACCATTGAGTTGTAGACGATAGAGGTGCAAACCTTTTAATGACATCCCTGGCGCGTGGCCTTATTAGTGGGAGGTAGGAGAAATTTGGAATTTTTAAATTTCTTGTAATAATGGAGGCCCAAGTAAGAAAAGTTGTTGATGCTGTGCGTTCTTTAATGAGACTGCCCTTATTCTATGGCGCGTAACATTATTTATGTGCTTGTGCAAGTGCCTTGGGTCACATATTACATTCTAAATTTTCTCTGGTCTGGTGGGAGTCTTTGGCCGTGGCTAGTTACCACTCTACCAACAAAGCCGTGCCGCCAAGCAATTTCGCTATGATGCCATGTAGAAACCAAAGGGGAATGGGTTTAACAAAAACTGCTATACCCCTTCCAGGTTAGCTGACTTCTATCTTAAACTGCGTCTTCACTTACCAGTTACCACCAGGTGAGATTGCAGTCAAGGGCTAACATGTATCTGAATAAAATAAAATCTCATACATTTGGAGGCCTACTTAAGCGGATGGGCCTTTAAGAATCCCGTGGGAACTTTTTGATTTTCCGGGATAAAATGTAGCCTATGTCCGTCCCCGGGATGTAAGCTAACTCTGTACCGAATTTCATTAAAATCGGTTAAACTGTTGGGCCGTGAAAAGCTAGCAGACAGACAGACAGACATACACACTTTTGCATTTATAATATTAGTACGGATGTTTGTTACACAGAATGAGCTTATTTTGTGGAAAATCACAGCCTCTAGTAAATACATCTCTCTGGCTGAGACTCGAACCCACGACCGTTGCGTAACCACTTGACGCACCATCGCTAATGACAGGGCTTTGTGTCCACGACTTATGTAATTCGAAATCTGTAAAGAGTTTACTACTCTATAGCTTTGAAGATAAAGTTTAAAGTTCGATTTTGTTTATTGAAGTTGAACCCTTTTCAAAGATTTATAAGAACGTGATTCCCTGTAGTACCTATCTTGGGCGATGTAATTATAGGAAACCGATCAAGTGCGACTTGAACTCATTCATAGAAGATTCCGTACATTGTAAAGTTATTTTCTAGAATTTCTATTGGACCTACCATGATGTAAAAGAGATAGTTATCTATAAAGTGGTTCATGACCACAATTTAATTTTTTGTGTGTGATGTAACCACAAATTCACGGTTTTCAGATTTTTCCCCCTAATATCTGCTATAAGACCTACCTACCTGACTTCCTGGTCAACGGGATGTACCCTGTAGGTTTCTTGACAGACAGACAGACGTTTTTTCCTTTTGAGGTACGGAACCCTAAAAATTATAAAATTAAATAATCATTTGCTTTAACGGCGAAAAAAAAACATCGTGCGGAAATCTGCATGCCTAAGAATTCTCCAACATGTTCTCAAAATTAAGTGAAATCTGCCAATTAGCATTTTGCCAGCATGGTGAACTATGGCCTAAGCCCTTCTCATTCTAAGAGGCGACTCGTGCTCAGTGGTGGGTGCGATCTTTTATTTCGATCTTGTTCTACAACTTTTTAAAACGAATTTTAATAAGGAAATGATATTTTAACAAGAGTTGCGTTTTCTTATCGAGTTACGGAACCCTAAAATACGTAAATAAATAGTACAGTACCTAACGGATTACAAAGCCTTGGCCAGACGTTCACTTTTTGTAAGAAGGTACCTAAAAAGGAGACTCAGATCTTAGATTGGGGACGACCTCCAGGATGTTTCCAAACTTGAAGTACGTGTGAAGAATATAATTCCAAATAATATAACCAAATAACTCGTTTTTATTTTTAACTTCGACTTCTAAAAAGAAGGTGGTTCTCAACTCGGCCCGTTTTTTTTTCGACTTTTTTTAAATGTACATCAATCGATCTTATGTACATCGATTTTTTCCAGGTTTCTGGACCGATTTGCAAATTATTATTTTTAATCAACAAAGGATGTTTCGGTGGTGGTCCCATAAAAATTTCTGGATCCAACTCCTCAATCCTAATGCTGCAAGGTTACTGCCCGCAAGTGTAATAACCTGTTTAGTGTAGTAAAGTGTTTAAATTATCGATTAAACTAAAAAAAGCACGTCAAATGATTGTGACGTCACACACCGGTATTTCATAGAATCTCGCATACTAAGCGCGCGTTTTTACGTTTGATAAAAACTTTACTGATTTGACTAGTTGTCAAATACCGTATTTACCCAGCCTGGACAAAGTGTCGCTCAGGTTACGAAAATACTTTAAAAATTCCAAGCAAATTTTCTCGTGCTGATAAATGCTATAAAAAATAATCATATTCAAGGTGAGAATATTCAAAGTATTTATTTGCTTCATTCAAAAACAATGTCTCAGATACCTGTCGCATTTTTAATAAAATATGGACAGATTATAAAATTCTTAAAAGATTACTACTTGTTTAAACAACAGCATAGCGGCGTCAGGCGTCAGTAAAATAAATCGTTAAACAAAAATTAGTAAAGAATTTTTAAATGACAAAAGCAACACGTTGTTTGCTGTTGGAGGAAAAAACTACGCAATTAATAAACTTAAAGCGCTTTATAAAGCTTTGTAGTATAAAAAAGTTAATTAAATGTCTTTGTTGAATGAAGGAAAAAATTGACTTGTTCTACGGAAAAATAGTTCTAAAAGACTTTAATAGTGCAATGCCAACAATTGGGTATTTAATTATATCAAAAATAAATTTCTCAATGATTATATTAAATAGAGGATCTTCCATAATAAGTAAAATCCACGTCCTTTGTTAGTTTTAAGTTTAATAACCATTTTAAATTATAGATTAAATTTAAAAAGTACGTCATTATGATGTGACGTCACATTTCAGTATTTTATAGAATCTTGTAAACTAAGCGCGCGTTTTGACGTTTGATAAAAAGTCACTGATTTGACTAGTTGTCAAACACAGACGTCTCGGCCTAATCACGGTACATTCTAACTTAACTTTTCGGAAATGTGTTAACTTTACAGAAAAAGACAATCGTTGACAATTATCATCACCAGCTACATTATAAATCAGTCGCCGGCTCACTACTGAGCACAGGTCTCCTCTCAGAATGAGAAAGTTTAGGTTGGCAGACTTCACATACCTACCTTTGAGAACATTATGGAAAGCTGTTTGCGAGGCGCGTGTCTATCGCTAGGTTATCACCTCTTTTTACCATCACCCGCTCACTGCAGAGCACGGGTCACCTCTCAGAGTAAGAAGGGTTTGGCCATAGTCTACCACGCTGGCCATGTGCTTATGGGTAGACTTCACACACCTTCGACAACATTATGAAGAACTCTCAGGCATGCAGGTTTCCTCACGATGTTTCCCTTCACCGTTAAAGCAAGTGATATTTAATTACTTAAAACGCACATAACTCCGTAAAATTAGAGGTGCGTGTCCGGGATCGAACCCCCGACCTCCGATTAGAAGGCGGACGTCCTAACCACTAGGCCATTATCACAGCTATATTTATAGAAGACAAAAACCGGCCAAGTGCGAGTCAGGCTCGCGCAACGAGGGTTCCGTTCTTTTTCGTTACAGTCGTATTTTTTCGTCATTTTGCACGATAATTCAAAAACTATGATGCATAAAAATAAATAAAAATCTATTTTAGAATGCACAGGTGAAGACCATTCACATGATACCCCACTTGATATAGTTATCTTACTTCGAAAATTGAAAATACTTATTAGTATCATGACCACAATTTAATTTTTTTTGTGTGATGTAACCACAAATTCACGTTTTTCAGATTTTTCCCCGAATGTCAGCTACAAAACCTGCCAAATTTCATGATTCTAGGTCAACGGGAAGTAGCTTGTAGGTTTCTTGACAGACCGACAGACCGACAGACAGACAGACAACAAAGTGATCCTATAAGGGTTCCGTTTTTCCTTTTGAGGTACGGAACCCTAAAAGAGAAGAAGTTTCTTACACACGGTGCATTTCCTATCACTTGAACCACAGCAGAAGTCCGCGGGGGTCAAATAAATCTATCGGAAGGCTCTATCGGGCGCGCCGCGCGGGCGGCAGACATGAAAGTCTTAATTTATCCCGTTTTAATTGTGTGCAGGCGGCGCACTGATAAATGCACTTGCCTTTGTCAAGTGTTATTGATATCATTTGTTATGATACACCATTCATAGCGGGTACTATAAGAATATCAGAGCTAAGTAAAGTAGGATTTGTTAGAACTGTATATTTTTTTTTATTTTTTTTTATTATAAAGGCACACAAAACAGGTTTCAGCTATAAATGGTCCAAATAAAAATAAAAAACAATAGATTGAGATCTAAGCGGTAACCCTTAATATGTGTACACAACAATATATTATGCACTAACTAACTGAAAAGATACAATTTATAAAAACACAGAAAAAAGAAATACAAGAAAATTAACTATGAAAAATATACTTAAAGTGGAGAAGATGCAAAATGTTGATTAATATGTTTTTTAAATGTGTTCAAATTAATATTAAAAACCTATAAAAATAGTGTATTTTTAATAAAAAAAAAGAACTACACCATTAAAAGTCAAATACATGGTTAGAATCTTGCAATTTTTATTTTACTTATCTATTACATTAGCGGTATAAATCAACAGTAGGTTTTCAATTCATCAAGAGAGCATGGTTTATCACAGCACTCACTCACAATCTGCCGTTTCCCCCTTCCCATACTTCTTGCTTTCTGTGGAGACACCTTCCAATTGTAGTCATAGTCAATAGAGTTTGGATACCTCTCTTCTGAATCAATAGAGTATGAGTACCTCTTTTCCGAGGCAATAGAGTTTGAAGACCTCTTTTCTGAGTCTAAATAGTTTATGGTCCTCTTGTCTGAAGGTACAGAATTTTCTGAGGTCGTTTCTTGATCCATATAGTTTAAAGACATGATCTCATAATTCATGGACCTTTTTGCTGAGTTCGCGAGTTGTTGGTCTATGTAGTTTAACAAGCTCTTTTCTGACTCAATAGAGTATGAGGGACTTATTTCTTCCTCTATGGAGTATGTGGACCTCTTTTCTGAGTCCTTATAGTTTGAGTACCTCTTTGCTGGTTCGTTGTAGTGCGAGGAGCTTTCTTGGTTTATTTTGTTAGAGGATCTATTGTCTGGTGTAGGTGTCGGATCGCAAATAAGAGCCATTGCCATGGCGAGTCGTCTGCCACAGTATTTTCGTAGTTGAGCTTCAGATGTAAAGCACATAAATGAAATTACGGTGAGGATTACCAAAATCTGCAACTTCATCTTGATTGGATTTCTTTGGAATCAGTAGTTCTTCGATGGATGTTGTGTTTGAAGTGCGATGTAGGGAGGGAATTTCAAGGGTTTTATACTTTGATTTAGGTCATTAATATTCAGTGTGTTAAGGTGATCCTAATGAGACCTGAATACGCATTGTATATGTGGGTAGTTAGATAATTATATCATACTTGGATGACTGCTACACGTGGGGTTTCCTTGTTCTCTAATTATGCAGTGACGTCTTAAGTCACCTTTAAAGTGCATCCCTCATTAATTCATACTTTCATATTAATCCATACTACTGTCTGTCTGTCTGCTAGCTTTTCACGGCTCAACCGTTCAACCAATTTTGACGAAATTATGGACAGAGATAGCTTACATCCCGGGGAAGGACATAGGCCACTTTTTATCCCGAAAAATTGAAGAGTTCCCACAGGATTTTAAAAAAGCTAAATCCACGCGGACGAAGTCGCGGGCATCATCTAGTTCATTATATTCGCGATAGGTTTCCTATTCAATAGAAGATTTTTTTTAAATTGCGTCAGGCTTAGATACTCCTTATTAAAAGCTCTGGCTATTAGCTAGCCAGGCAAATGTTGTTGAATGTTGTTACAATTTATCGTTGGCATATCTAATAAAATAAAATAAAAAATTAATCTTTGAAAAAATACAACTAACTTTCAATTCAATTCAAACTTTACTCGTTAGATACATCTTGAACTAGGCTAGCTTTGGGCACGTTTTAGTTATCTCAGATTCGATGTAGACAATCGAAAATATTGAAATCCTTATCTTTTTGTAGGGAATGTCTGTATGTTTAATTTAAAGTTGGTTGTACCTAAAGTTGAGCATTTTTTTTTGCCTATTCGGTCTGAGATGAATTGGCAAAAAAATATGCTTGCCAACAAAACTGTATTACGTTTGTGATTAAAATTGTTCCTGAAAACTCTTTAATCCGGATGGTTTTGGTCCACTCAATACAAATCTGAGCAAAATCGCAGTATAAACGAGTCGTGCTCGTAGGTAGGGGACCGCCTGGTTTCAGGCGACGCGACGCAAAACTGTAGCGTGTGGAAGTCCCTATAAGAGACCTATGACGTCTATCGGTTGATAATAATGATGATAGGCATAAATAGCTTTACTTTTCGATGTACAGAGCACCGATTGTATGTGTATTGCTGCCGATATTCCTACCTACGCACACAATCTTACACAATGAAGCCTTTTATGTCGTCTGAGTCGATCCAGCGTTTCCAAAGAGTCCAGCATTGAATGCCTTTATTAGAGGTTTATTAGTCTCATAGGCCACAGGAGCGTTTCGGATTACTCTCGGTTTTATTGCGCGTTGGTTACGCTTAGACAAACTACAAAACGTGAGAACGCACTAATAGTTTTACTCAGTCGTTACTAGGATTTCGTTTGACATTTTTATAGGGTTCCGCTGTCGGTCTGTCAAGAAACCTACAGGGTACTTCCCGTTGACCTAGAATCATGAAATTTGCCAGGTATGTAGGTCTTATAGTAGACATTAGGGGAAAAATCTGAACACCGTGAATTTGTGGTTACATCACACAAGCTATCGAAACTTTCAAAGGCCCATATTACAATGCATTTGCTTTTTACTATATTTTTACCAGGAGACGCGGGTTCGATTCCTGTTGGTCTACAATTTTTGATACCTATGTATTTAAATTATTTAGAAATTTCCTTATAGTGTAGGTAAAACACTATAGAAATTATAAAAATATGATATTTAATAACTTAAGACCACTCTACACAGAAGAGATTTTATATTCAGTGCCAACCTCCACATTAGCATAAGGAACAGTGTACTCCCAGGCGGGAATAAATCCTGCAGTCTGTTATCAGGCCATTATACGCGATAACAATGCCACTTTAGATAAGCGAGATCGAGCGATACGATTCAGGGCGAGTGGGTCCGCTCGCTCGAATTATTTAGACATTTACCAACGTGATAATGACTTTATTTTACTTCTAAATAGTATTCAATGGATGTCTCTTTTATTCATCTTCTCGATGATGCCTGCTAGTTTGTTGTCGATTTAGATATTTAAAAATTCCGTGGGAACTCTTTAATTTTTAGGGTTCCGTACCTAAAAAGGACAAAAAGGAACCCTTATAGGATCACTTCGTTGTTTGTCTGTCCGTCTGTCCGTTGTGGCTGTCAAGAAAACCTATAGAGTACTTCCCGTTGACCTAGAATCATGAAATTTGGTAGATAAGTAGGTCTCATAAAACAAATAAAGAAATAAATCCGAAAACCGTGAACTTGCGGTTACATCACCAAAAAAAATTTAAAAAGTGTTTATGAACAAATAATAAATAGGTATTTTCAACTTTCAAAGTAAGATAACATATCAAGTGGGATATCATATGAAAGGGCTTTACCTCTACATTCTTAAACAGATTTTTATTTATTTTTATGCATAATAGTTTTTATTTATCGTGCAAAATGTCGAAAAAATACGACTGTAGTACGGAACCCTCAGTGCGCGAGTCTGACTCACACTTGGTCGGTTTTTTTAATGTAGGTACCTGAAATACCAAAGATAATAATATGTTGATGAAATATTTTTACTTTAGTCAAAAGTAAACTTTTTTATAATATGGTCTAATATGGGCTTAGCTTACACAATAGATTTATGAGCTAGCGGCCAACAGTCGATTAGCATTCAGGCCGCGATGCGTGGAATGAGAAGATTATGAATATTTCGTGAGGCGGCGCGATTGTTGGAAATTACTTTGTTTTTCATACCTAATCATTTGTTTTATGGCGGAACGGTTGAAGAATCTCAACGACTTAATATGAATTTTCGAATAAATTTCGGTCCCTTAGTGGCAATCGCATGGGATGATTTCTAGTAGAAGTTTTTGTTCTTCTTCTCGAGTCGACGGTCACCTCAAATACGGGCAGCCCAAAAAGCCGCAACCGCGATAGCTCGGCCGGTCGGTAGCCTCGTGTACAGTGGCGTGCAGGTCATAGAGGCATAAATGCACTGCTTACACCAGTTGTAATAGTTCAATGCATATTTTTCATTATGACCTGCCAGTAAACAGGTTCCTACCTAACTAATGCCTACCCTGGCTTCAAATCCTGTGCACGCCACTGCTCGTGTAGCTCCTGTAGTAGCTTGATTTGATACAGACTTTAACTGGATTAGAAGGCTTAGCACTTCAATTCCATAGTGTGATAATTGCAATCAATCCGAATGACTGAAACTCGCCGTGGGCGATCATCATCATCATCATTTTATCAGCCTGCGGGTGTCCACTGTTGAATATAGACCTTCCCAGGTGTTAGCTTATTGAAGCCCCTTAAACAAATATCAAAATATCTTCCATCTTAGACTGCATCGTCACTTACCACCAGGTGAGATTGCAGTCAAGAACTAACTTGTATTTGAATAAATAAATAAAAATCCAATAGGCCAAATTCGGAAAATAATTCCATGAACTAAGTATATCGTCTACCTCGTACTCATTATCGAGATTGCATTTTTGCCTCCAGTTAAAAAAGAGATTGTATAATTTTCTCGTCATTACCAAATTAGGCAAGAGTTGAGACCACATTATAATGCAGTATAATGATAGGTCAAAATATTGGAGCCATGTTAATATGGATATGATTCGTATCGCAGAGGCCCGGGCGGAGCGGAGCGGAGGTGTGATACCGCCTTGGGCGCGCCCATAAAGTTGGGTCTAAGTTATAAACTGCACGAAAATGTTTTAAAGGGATTTAACGTTCCGGTACGATGCCGCATAGAACCGATTACAGTGCTGAACCGCGTCTTAGGTGGCTTCCATCTTAGACATCTTAGACAGCGTCGTCCGATGAATAAAAAAACAGCGATACTGCTTACATAGTTTTTTTCTTAGAATAACAGAAGTATCTCTATGCACCTACTACGCACTAGACGGGTCATTCGGAACAATTTTTTTCAGTCCAGTCCAGTTCAGTCCAGTTCATACTAATTTTGACAGCTGCATGGGTCAACCTCAATGGCTGCATGACAGTCAGAAGATGGTTTTTGTTTGAAATAGCCCTTGATATACAATAAGTAGGTACTAAAGGAGAAGAGTTGCACTTGTTTAATAGGGTCTTGGACTGTAGTCATAAAATGAAGTGATTTTTTGTATAGCGGTAGTTTATGGGGCTAGAATTAATTATTAAAGAGAATGATTTAAAAAAGTCATGATTTTTTAAAATTGTTCTACGCACGGGTCTCCTCTCAGAATAAGAAGGATTTGTGCATGCCAAGAACGGATTGGCAGACTTCGCACACCTTTGAGATCATTATGGAGAACTCTCGGGCATGCAGTTTTCCTCACGATGTTTTCCTTCACCGTTAAAGCAAGTGATATTTAATTGCTTAAACTTTTAATACATTTACAGCTACGAGTATATTTTAAAATAGCTAATCGCTATACATTATGGCTTGCACCACAAATTAATTTGTCCGTCCGTTAGGGAGATGAGTATTAACTATTAATAGTTTGATTGGATCAGCTCTTATCGTTAATGTAGGGTGTTATAAGTGGCTCGTTAATGCGCTCCGCACTTTCTTAGTGCCCCATTACTTATTATATTGATAGTCAATTAATTTTATATCCATAGGTACTTCCTTACTAATTTTACAAATGCGAAAGTGTATCTGTCCGTGTTTCTGCTTTTTCATGGCCCATTCGTTAAATCGATTTTGACGAAATTTGGTGCATCCCGCTAGACATCCATACTAATATTATAAATGCGAAAGTGTGTCTGTCTGTCTGCTTGCTAGCTTTTCACGGCCCACCCGTTCAACCGATTTTGATGAAATTTGGTACAGACATGGCTTGCATTTCGGGGAAGGATATAGGCAACTTTTTATCCCGGAAAATCAAAGAGTTCCCACGGGATTTTTAAAAACCTAAATCCACGCGGACGAAGTCGTTTTTTATCCCGGTTTTCGCAATGAAATCTTGGACATAGTTTAAAATAACTGCAAAACAGAAGAGCTGTTTTATTAAGTTCAATTAAGTGGTTAGTGCCAATGACGTTAAAATGACGTCATTTCGATGTTAATGAGACATGGTTCCAGCGCAATAGCAATTTGCGGGACTTGTAGTTGGTGGCGTACCTACCACCTATCTGGTGGTAGGTAGCGATAGTAGGTACCTTAGTAGTACCTTATTATTGAATCTATAGATCTATATTAGTCTATGGATCGTAAAGAACGAGATTGGAACGCGGCGATGAACGTTTGACAAATAAATTGAACGTTTTAGAAGCTTTTGTAATACATTTTGAAAATAGAACGCGCGGTAAGGGCAGAGGTGTACCAAGAGCAAAAAATGAAATATTGTATACTCGTATTTAATAATATCTTTTCAAATTCGTTGTGCCAAATCTTTTTTCCACACCTTTTTTTGCAAACTGTGGAACCATAACTACCTTCAGCGTTATTCTCACTAGATTTTAACGTGGGGTAATTCAAGGGGGGGATCAACAAATCCTGAAAGGCAAACGCGATTCCTTTAGTGCTGTAAATGTTCGTGGTCGGCAGTAATTATATTATAACATCAGGTGACCCGTATATGCTCGTTTGCTCGCTATTTATAAAAAAATCTTCAAAAAAGGTATAACTTAAGTAAACAAATATAACTAACGTATACTTATTTATTTTAGAACATTTCTTTTACAGTTTTAAATTTAAAATATAGTTTTAGCTTACAGACTGTTTCAAACCTTATGTCTTTTATAATCTGTCGTAACCCATTTAGTTACAAAAAGAACTTCTCGAAGAAATATAATAAGTTTCCACGTTATAATTCATCTGCGTTGATTAATAGTTAGGTCTATTTTTATTTTATTTATTTACCAAAATAAGCGTAAAATAATAGATGACATGATTTAAAGTGCTGGCAAAGCCGTTTACTATTGCTTAAAAAAACATTTAATTTTAGAACGAGCAACGAGAAAATTCTGCCAACATCAAACAATTTTCATTGAATGAAATTTCATGAAATCAAACTTATTGATTTCATGTAAATATATTTTAAAATAATTACGACAAAAGAAGATTACAGAGTTAATGATAATACCTATAAATGTATTTCGAATGCGTGAACGATTACTTATTTAAGATGGAATAAATTGTCGAAGTTTAATTTGCGTTCAGAAAGTAATGAATTGCTCATTGTGTATTGAAAGGTTCCCGTTTCTGAACGCGATACAAATACAATGGCGGATTAGGGCTGTCTCTCACAAAAGATAAAATCTAAGGCTGCTTATATGATAAGCTTTTCCTAAACCGACTTATCAAAATAATGTAACTCTGCAATATACAACATTATACAAAAGTTACAATAATGTAAGGCACGAGAGTTAGTCGAACACAAGATAAATTGAATACTTAGTAAATAACTTAGTAAATACTGTCAGTTTTGAAATAGAAATATGCAAAGACGAAGATCTCTTCTAATTTTATCAGTTAACTAGCTTATTCCCGCGACTTCGTCCGCGTGGACTACATAAATTTTAAACCCCTATTTTACCCCTTAGGGGGTGAATTTTCAAAAATCAATTTTCTTAGCGAATGCTTACATCATAATAGTTGTCTATATGCTCAGCCTGCTCCATCCAGTAGTTTGAGCTGTGCGTTGATAGATCAGTCAGTCAGCTTTTCATTTTATATATTTAAACGAAGATGATATTATACCGTTGTATGATTACAATATTAATAAGAGCTGAAAAGGTAACAGAGAGACATAAACCTATGATATCAGCATCGAGTTGTTATAAAAATATGTCATTTTTTACTATCTTAATAACATTTGGTTTTACTCAGACTGAACTTATTAAATTAAGAAAGCTTATTATGTATTCATTCGTTTGGAAAACCCCAATCTATTGACAACCCTGTTTCTCGTTCCTGGCTGAATGGAGCATTCGGAATTTAAATAAACAGTAATCCGCGGTTCATATATTTTCTGTGACTGTGTGTTATTTTAAATACGTTCAAATTTTGAAAGTGTAGCGAGAGTTTTAAAAATGTGTGCGACATTTTTAAACTTTTAACCAGTGGTGTCCAATTTAGATATGAAACGTTAAACTTTTATTTAATTAACTGTAATTAATTAAAGTTTTACAGATTTTAATCAAGCTAGTTGTGGTAAAGTTCGTTCATTTGAAGTATTATTTTAAAGAAAGATCTTTAAAAATATCAAAGCCATAGGCTACTAATTTTTCATCATGAATGTTCTGGTATTTTTGGTGACAAGAAATTCCGAATATTTTTTATTTCAGCAAGCTTATTTTTCTCTTTTTATGCTAAAAACAGTTTTGTTGAAGTAGAAAACAATTTAATCTTTATACATACTTTTATTAGATCTAGGTAAGAGTTTGCATACTTTTATTTTTATCTCAAATATGAGGACCTCATTCTATCTTCAAGTCGGGTGCAGATTCGCAAATGAAAGAACCATTACGATTTGAATTTAGAACGAGTGAACCCATGTGAATGGAAACGAGCAATTTGTGAAGCTCATACGCTTACTACTGCAGGGTACAAAGAGCACAGATTCGTAATAAATGAGATAGCATAAACTCATAAAGATAAACTATATTTAAGGGATGTCAAATGTCGATTTTTCAATTTTCTTCTGTCGACAGGAGCGATTATAGTGCAGTAAAGTATTGTTACAGCAAAGTTTATATACCTGCTTATACCCATGAATAAGTGCAAGCGCATGCGCTTGATTACCATCGTAACATCGGTGGAGCGCGCGATGGACCGGTGCCGGTGACCTGCTATGTGATTCTCTAAAGAACGGTTCAACGTTGCCAACATCGATGCGGTCTGCGAGGTAACATCGTACAGATCGACCAGGCCAGCAACGGTTGTAAATTTCTGATTCTGTAGTGGCTTTAAGCTCGTTGGCGATCTTATGGTTGAGACGGGCTCTACGATGTTATCTCGGATGAGCCAGTGATGTCATCCTATTTTTATTTTCATACCGATAAA
Organism: Maniola hyperantus; assembly: GCF_902806685.2. Classification (NCBI taxonomy): domain Eukaryota; kingdom Metazoa; phylum Arthropoda; class Insecta; order Lepidoptera; family Nymphalidae; genus Maniola; species Maniola hyperantus. The sequence continues at coordinate 884,204 of NC_048549.1, forward strand.
AAGTTACGATTACGAAATATGGCATTTATAGTGGGTTTAAAATTCATTTATGATTACCTTTGCTATTTTTATACAAAGTTAAAGCAATAAATGCAAAATACTATGAGAAATTATTATTATTTAAAAAAATCTTGGACATAGGCAGGAGGACCTTTGCCTTTGTTTTGCATCATTAAAAAAAAAATTGCTTCCCGCCGTGCAAAATGTCAGTCAGCACAAAATTAAAAATGGTATTGGTAAATTAATGATCACCCTTGAAAAACGATTACTCGACAAAAAACTCTAGTCTTAAAACAAACTGCACGTAATAAATCAAGTGGTTAGTGGAGCACTTATAATTCCTTTACTGCCATGGTGACTTCATAGGTCGTCACAACAACTCAACAAATAGTGCGTGAACTTCGTCTTTGAACGTCGTTTTATCGTGTTTTGTTTTAAAATACAAGTGAGTATTCAATTAAACTTAATTTACTCCAATATCAGTGGTTTTAAACTTGTGTCAGACTGCCTATCAAACTGTTCTTTCGGTGCTGACCAACGATTTAATTATAAATTTCAGTGCCTCGCAATATTGCCCCATCCACTGCTCAACTTGAAAAATTGTTCAAATTTATGGAGTAAAAACCATGGTTAGCATCTGGGCACGCTCGCACTGCCCTTGCTAGAGACCGTAGTGACCAAGCATCACCAAGAAGTTGGACAATATTGGATGAATACAAATGGCTGCATCAAAACTTGGCAACAACAGCAAAAGGTATGTAAATATTATTTTCAAAGACACAATCTACTTTCTAAGCAGAGTTATAAATGTTAGTATCTACCTAGTGTTAAATGTTGTCATACAATACAGTATTGGAAAGATAAAAAAGATGATGCAAAGAGAAAATGCAGTAGCATGGTTATTGCTAGAAGAAAGAACAGGCAGTGGTATGGATGAAAATATAGCAGTAGCAGATCTAAATAACCTTGAGCAAATACCTAATAATTGTTTCTCTTATGGGTGGAGAAAGTTTTGCAACAAGATAGGAAGATTTTGAATTGTCTGTTATCTATGTTATCTCTATAAATGAATATTTAAATCCTGTTGGAACTCTGCTTTTCTGAGATAAGAAGTTGTCTATGTCAATTTCCGGGATGCAAGCTACCTCTGTACCAAATTACAAATAAATGCATAAATGGGTTAAATAGATGGCCCTTTAAGAATCCTGTGGGAACTCTTTGATTTTCTGGGATAAAAAGTATCTAGCTTATGTCCGTCCTTGGGATGTAAGCTAATTCTGCACCAAATTTCATCGAAATTGGTTTAATTTTTGGACTGTGAAAAGCTAGCAGACAGATAGACTCACTTTCGCATTTAAAGTTTAAGTAGGTATTAGGTATGGCTAGTATGGGTACGTAATTAATATGGAAAATTATTTAAAATAATAACATAAAGTACTATTTTTTTTCTTATTTCAGAATGATATATAAATGATGAAAGTTTACCACACTTGGAGAGTTATTTCGAGACTGCGGTGTGTATAATATTATTATATATATTATATCCGTACCATTATATAAATGCGAAAGTGTGTTTGTTTGTTGGTTTGTTAGTTTGTTGGTTTGTCCTTCAATCACGTCGCAACGGTGCAAAGGATTGACGTGATTTTTTGCATGGGTATAGATAAAGACTTAGAGAGTGACATAGGCTCTTTTTATCCCGGAAAATCAAAGAGTTCCCGTGGGATTTTGAAAAACGTAAATCCACGCGAACGAAGTCGCGGGCATCAGCTAGTCTATACTAGCTTTTATACCTATGTATAAAAGAAAAAGGTGACTGACTGATCTATCAAAGCACAGCTCAAACTACTGAACGGATTGGCCTGAAATTTGGCATGCAGATAGCTATTATGACGTAGACATCCACTAAGAACGGATTTTTGAAAACTCAACCCCTAAGGGGGTGAAATATTGGTTTGAAATTTGTGTAGTCCACGCGGCCGAAGTCGCAAGCATAAGCTAGTATAAAATATACCTACGGATTTTTTTTGACTAGTTAATTATTTCAACTCTTTCATAATATCTCAACTGCACGGCTAGCATGGGCCGAAGATAAAAATTATATCCCCCGATTTTATCCACTGCACAGGAGATAACATTAACTTCTCCACCCCTCAGAGCACGGCAACAGGGGAGAGGAGAAGTTTATCCCCGTTTGACATTTCACGGGGACTCGGGGGACTATTTATCCACCGTCTATAGCATGGGGCCAAATAAAAGAAGATAAACTGTCCTCTTTTGACATTTGAGAGGGATAATTTTATCATCGAGATTAGAGGTGGGTATAAGCTCATAGAACTTTAACTCAATTATTAAAAGATCAAAAAACATGTCTCGCGCTTTTTTTATTAGTTTGAAATAGAGAATTTAGAACGAAAATAACATGAGCACGTAATTAGTGATGGAAGTAATCCCTTTGAATTTCCCGACGCTGAGTTCCGACACTTGTTTCGGATGGACAAATATTATGTGCTGTACTTGTGCGAGCAGCTTAATGAAGCACTAAAGCCGATTAATTCGATGGATGGATTCATAAAAGTAAGTACCTAAGTACTTACCTATTACCTAAAACCATCTTGTGCAAACGAATAGGTACCTACTTAGGTAGGTAGTAGGTACCTACAAATAGGTCCTACATGCGGCTATTATCTATTTATTCTACGTCCTCACATCTATAAGACTCTTGGCAGATGGTAGTTACCAGTGAGATACAAGTCAAGGTCATGGGATGACTATTGCCCGCGACTTCATCTGTGTGGATTTAGGTTTTGAAAATCCTGTGAGAACTATTTGATTTTCCAGAATAAAAAGTAGCCGGTGTCCATCCTCGGGATGTAAGCTAACTCTGTAGGTACTAAATTTCATCTAAATCGGTTAGACTGTTGGGCTGTGAAAAGCTAGCAGACAGACAGGCAGACACACTTTCGCGTTTATAATATTAGTATGGATTTTTGGAAATATAAAATAACACAATGGGGCCGATTCTCTTGTACACAATCTCTAAACTAAACTAAATTAACGGATCTAAGTCTAGTGCTATCCTTTTCCGCAAGCAACATTATGAAAGGGATAGCAATATATTTAGACGTGTCATTTTAGTTTAGTTTAGAGATTGTGTACAACGGAATTAGCCACAATGACTCATTATAATAAAATCATTTATTTGAACAAAATAGGCAGGAGTCTAATTTAACAAAACAATTCTTAAATTAAAATACACACCTATATCATAGTTAAATACATAATGATACACAAACACAATAACACTTTACAAATTATAATGGTTCATCATAAGTGTTTTGTAAGAGTAAATATGTTAGCCTATTATACTTTATAGACCATTTCAGTATATCCTCTTACTCTTAATTTATTATTATTGAAAATCATTAATGTATAAATTGTATATTTCAGAATTCCAATGGAACAACCAAAGGACAGACTAGAAAATGTAACAAATAAAGAAATCTCACATATCTATGGATCAAACCAGACTGCTAACTGTTGCCCGACAATAAAAGGGAAAAAGGGATGGAATAATAAATACATATTTGCATTAAAATATATTTCTTTAAGGACCTATTACCTAAAACCACCTTGTGCAAACCCATCCTTATATCTACTACTACTACTAGGGTTCTGTAGGGTACCAATGGGACCCTATTACAGTCTCAGCTCTCCATCTGTCTGTCTCCTGAAACGTAACAGGTTAAAGTTGAAATTTTGTACTTATTTCTATTGCTGCTATAACAAAAAATAAGTTTCTTCAAAAAATAATTTTGCTTTAAGTACTCTTTCTGTGTGATTGAGTAACAAACACAAACTCTTAGGCATAATATTAGGAATACCAATTAAAACAATGCTTATTTGGATGTACACAAATCTCTGATGTTAACTTAACAGATCTAAAAGTAGTGCTATTATCCTTAAGAAAAGGAAGTAACAAGTTTAATGTTCAATCCAACCACACTGCCATAGAATAACTTCCTATATTCATAACTATTTACAAATTACAAAAATGTACATATCCTCTACTTACTTTTTATTTATTTATTGGCATTTATAGGAAAACCACTCGGGGCTATTGGTTTTATAAAGTACCCACTGTGTACAAAGTGGGTTAAACGACAGTCTCACCATAGTCCACCACCGACACTTCAAAGATTTCCTGCCATAAGATAAAAAACATTGGCTTGACATGCTTATAAAGAAATTAGGTTAGTTTAATAGCTCAAACCATACCAGCTTAACCAATTTTAAGTGATATTGAACTCTTCTCAGTGCAGTGTGCTGAACTGTTAGTTTTATCATCATCTCAAACAATAATAAAAATATTTTATGTTGATAAGATGTGTACCTAACTTACCTATTCCAATAGGTAGGTACCTAAAGTTATTTTGAGTTTGTTATACAAGACACACATTTAATAGAACTAAATTAATACACGCATCTCTCTGGCTGGCCCATTATGGAGTCTTCAGGTCCAATTCCTGTTGAGCATTTATGCCCAACAGTGATAATTAATATTGAACACTTATGTGCTCATATATGTGACCGACGGCACTATTGAGACATTTCCCGGTGGTCCTACATCCCGAGCTGCCTCATCATACTTGTCAGTCAGTGGCCAGTGCCCTTCTTCAAGTACATATTTCCATGTCTGCAAATAAAACAACAATTTATGCATTTCTTTGTCGCTAACAATATCAATATATTATCACTTCAATTTTGTGTACTGACTAACACAAATTGTCTTTGTGATACTTACTGTGATAGCTAGGAATTTCAACTATTCGATTATTTTTTAATTTGGATAATTCAAAAGTGGAGTTAGGTTAGGTAAACACAAACAATAACAATACTTACGAGCATAATCTTCTGTGAATGTTTTTTAAACTATTTTACGGCTCCGGCTTCTAGCTCTTTTAAAATAAAAAGCAGCCACAGACGAGTTACGAGTAACGAAAACGAGCAAAATCAAAAGCACAGATAAAAAATAATAACACTTTGACATTAACCGAGGACTAGTCTTTCCCCGCCTTATCACCGGGGATAATTATATCCAACCCTGTGCCCATGCTCGGAGAGTGGAAATAACTATCGGAGGGGATAAAATTTTTATCCTTTCCTCGGGGAGAAAATTTCCCGGCCCATGCTAGGCCTGCTGTGGCTGTTGCAGGCGAAGAACTCACAAGGGAGATTCATCATCATCATCATCATGATCAACCCATCGCCGGCTCACCACAGAGTACGTACGGGTCTCCTCTCAGAGTGAGAAGGGTTTTGGCCATAGTCTACCACGCTGACCATGTGCGGATTGGTACACTTCACACACCTTTGACAACATTATGGGGAACTCTCAGGCATGCAGGTTTCATCACGATGTTTTCCTTCACCGTTAAAGCAAGTAATATTTTATTACTTAAAAAGCACATAACTCCGAAAAGTTAGAAGTGCGTGCGCGGGATGGAATCCCCGACCTCCGATTAGAAGGTGGACGTCCTAACCACTAAGCTATCACAGCTTTTTTATCAGGGAGATTATATTTAACTAATTCTCGTGAGCTGTGATAGACTTGTGGTTAGGATGTCCGCCTTCTAATCGAAGGTCGGGGATTCCATCCCGCGCACGCACTTCTAACTTTTCGGAGTTTTGTGCTTTTTATCCAATATCACTTGCTTTAACGGTGAAGAAGAAGATCGTGAGGAAACCTGCATGCCTGAGAGTTCTCCATAATATTCTCAAAGGTGTGCGAGTCTACCAATCTGCACATAGCCAGTGTGGTAGATTATAGCCAAAACCCTTATCACTCTGAGAGGAGACCCGTGCTCTGCAGTGAGCCGGCTATGGGTTGATCACGATGATCATGAATTCTTCTCAAGCAGTGGAAGACACTAAAATTCCTGAGCCTCTAGCAGTTGAGAAGCTTTTAAATCCTGTGGGAAGTATTTCATTTTTTTCTACTAAAAGTCTATAACAAAACCCGTCTGTTTTTCTATGGTAAAAAAAATGTAAACTAAGTTTATATTGCACTTTTATTATCTTTTCCACACAAATATTAAAAACAAATGAACGAGAAATGCAATAAAATATATTATAATTAACTATTGAAAAACACTAACACACACACGGTATAAGATATAAAATGTATATAACATTAAAATATATGTATATAGTTAAGATTAAGATAAGGAATAAATAAAGGCTTTGAAATTGAGAATTATCTAAATCTACTCTTTTATTTATTATTGCATCTGTCTTGCACGCCACGAGCGATTAGCAAGGAGTTCTCGGCACCTTTGTCCTTCTTCTAAGCCCTCTGCTCTGCTTTGACGAGGATTCCTTTGCAGCATGCTCATTATCCTATGTTCTTCTCGGATTATGTCATTTGGAAATGACAACGCTGGTAATGTTGTAGTATGTTGTGTAAAACGTGCATGCAACATGCTAAGTATAATGAATCTTCTGGCCACCATCCCTGGGTCATAATCGCTATGAACTAGAAGGCATCTAAATCTTCGTTTTAAACTCCAAATAATACATACACCACTGCACGACTAGCTCTTGATGTAGGGGAGCAAATCCCTTTCTAACATTGCCACAAGTTCCTCCGTGATACTAAATATTCTTACATAATGCGTCTGTCGAGAGCAGACGAAGACCACGTATTTGACAACCTTTTGCACGCCTTTTTATTTTGTATTCCTCTTGTTTAGCTTCTTCTAATAAGAAAAATGTACTTGAGCTAAGCGAGCAGCCATCTGAAGTGAAAAACGATAAATAGTTAACTCAGATATTTTTTATCATTCAATTATACTTACTATAGAAAATAACAAAATAAAACCCACATTTTTACCTTTCTTTTAAAGTTTTTCTATGTTTACAACGAAATTTAACTCGTGCATCGATGGTGCATCGTAGAGAAAAGCTACACCGGAGACGCTTTTCCGTTTGACACATAGAATCGAAGGCGAGGGCGTACGATGTAGTCGACGGCGAGCAATTAGAATAGCAAATTCCATACATAAATGTCAAAAACCCGTTTCCTACATCGATCACACTCGCTCGTGAAGCGCTAGTGTCTCAAAGGTGAGTCGAACGCGATTAATAGAATAACAAATGTGCTACATCTAAGGAAACATCCGATGTGCGACCGATGTAAATATTATTTTACCTTAGAGAATCACACTGCTGAAGAAGATGGCGGGAAGCGTTTGGATGAGGAAGGCGAAGGACCGTGTTATGTGGCGCGCTCTTGAGAAGGCCTATGTCCAGCAGTGGACGCATACACCCTGATCAATGGGATCATACTGGAATTAGGTCTTTATCACCGATTCGCCTGTCTGTTTACTTTTTTACTGTCCCTATTGTGGGCAACACAGAAAACGTGCCATCTGTCGCCCGTGAGTGCAGGTGTGACAGCGCGCGGGAGTAAAAGAGGGACGATATAAAAGTAATTAAGCGAGATATAAGTACTAGGTGTCGTGGCGCCTCCTGTTTATGCTTAGTTAGACTCGGCTTGCCGCCCGGGTTTGAGGGTTGAAACCAGAGACGTCACGAAGGCTAGTTTGTGAATGTTTGATTATGCACTCACCCTTGCTCGATGCGCAGTCTGCTTGCGCGTGCGACACCAGGTTAATGCGCCGTCTCCGCGGCACTGAGGCGACGGGCGAGGAAGCGGCCTTCCTCCCCGTCGCATAGGACAGAATCCACTGCCTCGCACTCTGTAATACATATATGGGACGGGCAGATTTCGCCTAGACGAAATCTGCCGGGGCTACTGTCTTCCTCGCCGCTAAGCGGGGAAGACCAGTGCTGACTAGCGCTAGATTAAAGGAGGAACGGTTCCATCATTAGCCCAGCCATTAGGATTATAATTGGGTCCAATTGACCTACCGCGTTTCGGTCAGGTAACTGGCTATTCGTGCCGGCTCAAAGTGCCACACCTTTGCTTGCTACTTACGCCGAGAGTTAGCCGGGGTCGTCACTGACGTCGAGAGCTAGCTGGTCTCGTCATCTGTATCGAGAGTTAGCTGTTCGACGCTAAGGCCTGCCACCCGAGGGCCCCCACGACTCTCGACACTGACGGATTACTTTCTCCCAGCCAAGTCCTGCCAACAAGGGTCCCAATGGCTCCCGACGCTGACGATTTACTATTCCGACTAAGGCCTGCCAATAAAGGGCCCTTACGACTCTCGACGTTGGCTACATGGAAACGTTCCTTATGCACACAATTAATAGCAATCAAATATAGTTACTTATAGTTAGCCACTTACGAGTAATAATACAGGATGCGAGGCACCGAACTGATGACGGTGGGCGTGCTGTGAGGCGAGGCTGCCGTGCTCGGATCCAGTCAGTTAACAAAATGGTGGGCGCCGTGGTTCGAGGCTTCGACCACAGACAGTCGGCGTCGCGTTTCAAGTGTAGACCATTAGACCCACAGAGTAAAGTCACAGACAACTTACCATAGTATTTTAAGCGTCCGGCTCTGGATTCCTCTCCTTCTAATCTCGTTTTGCTCGTTATTGTAATTAGATATTATAATTGGATGATTTAATTTTACGATGATTACTATTTATATTTTGTACAATTAACTATTTCGCGACGTTCGTCGCGACACTCCCCAACAACGGAAGTTACAATAAGACGATAAGATTCTGCGTCCATTCCTTAATCTTCTCGAGGGCCCTGACAGCCGCTTCTCTCTTGGGTCTTGGCTCCTCGGAAGAAAGGTCTACTTCGTTTTCGTTAGTAATCTCCTCTGGCAGAAGTTGATCCTCTAACATCGTCTCATTATGGTCTTGTATGGTGTGATCATTTTCCTTTTCAGGTGCATCGATTTCACCACTACGTATCTCACTGGTTTCTCCAGTGGTTTCTTCGTGCACTTCTCTTGTTATGCGTTCGGAAGGTATATAGTTGTAACTTGGTCTAGGTTTGTCAGCTAGAGCGTGAGCTTCTTGTTCGTCCATTTCTAGTGGATATAAGTGTGAAATGGATCTAATATATTCGCTATTATCTACTTTTACTTTCGCTGTTCTGCTAAATCCATCCTTCCCCTTCATAAGTTTTGTTATTTTCCCAACTCGCCAGCTTTCCCGATTAGGATGTTCCCCCTTTATCTGGACTATTTGTCCTTCTTGAGGTTCTAATTTCGAAGTGACTCTTGGATCCCTATGTGAATGCTGGTATCTTTCTCGAAGGCTGAGAAGGTAACGATTAGAAAACATTTCTCTAAATTCTTCTTGGATTTTAAGAGCTCTTTTCCAACCTTTAACTAGTTCCGTTTTTGTAACGGTTCCTTCTGCTAAAGGTTCCTTCCGGGTAGTCTCTACTGTTATACATTCTCCTACAGCCAAGAAATCAGCTGGTTTCAATATGTCGGAGATACTCGGCAGTAATCGGGACGCAAACGTTGTCTAGTGGCGTTGATCGAGTCTACGCATTATGACACAATCTGGGTTACCATGGACACGTAAGAATAACAATATGGTTTGAAGATGGTAAGAGAAACGACTTGTGTACTTGTGTAGAATCGTATCCCGCGTTCCTATTAAGCCAACATGATAACCCTGTAGATAAACGCCCAATAGAAGGTAATACGACGATCCTAGAGCTCTCTGCCGACAAATATATGATCCAGCTCGGCATCTATATTACAGAAATAGTTTCATTAATTTCAACTTCCTCATCTTCACTATCATTCGGAAGAGCCTCCCGAAACAAAAAGGGATCACTATTCGTTGCCCTTTGTGGCAATGTATCAGATGCTTGTAACAAATATTGAGATCCAGCTAATTATTTCGCTTTATCTTGACAAGCGCTGTAAGGTTTGTTGCTACATCTGCTGGATTTAGCTCTGAGGGAACATATCTTATGATCAATTCTTTGTTTCATTTAATTTCTTGGATTCTCCTTGCTACGAATGGTGGTAAAAGTTTAGAAGACTTGCACCATCCGATTACAATTTGGCTATCGGTCCAAAGAAATTGATGTGTTACTTTTGCAGGAAGAAAGTTCCGAATAAATTTTATAAGACGACTTCCAATTAATACTCCGAGTAATTCTAATCGAGGAATTTTCAAATTATCCTGATCCTTTATAGGTACAAGTCTAGATTTTCCAATGACGAAACTGATCTTGTTCTCATTCACTATATATACAGTAGCTGCATAAGCTTTGAGAGACGCGTCGGTAAAGCAATGCAATTGAACATCGTTATTTTGAGCATTCGCCATATAACATCTGGGTATTGATATTTCTTTAATCTTGTCTAGTTGTTCACGTATTGTCGACCACTCTTCCTTCATCTGTTTTGAAAAGGTGGTGTCCCATTTAATTTTGGTTTCCAAAGCTCTTGCAGAAATAATTAGCAGGTAGAATATGTGGCTGCAACAAATCCGCAAGGGTCGTAGATTTGAAGCCGATCACTCTCAATACTTCCCGTTTATTGTTCGCATTAGAGTCGATCTTGTATCTCAATTGAAGTAGATCTTCCTTTAAATCCCAATCAAGTCCTAATATCTTAACACGGATTTCCTTTGACGAGTCTGGGATTTGTGTCATAAATTCATAAGAATTAGAACTCCACTCCCTTAAGTTCATAGACATTTGTTTAAACGCTTTTTGGAAGTCGGTATATAATTCTGATGGTTTTCTCCTTCTGATGGACACAATGATGCAAGTAATGAACAGGATGTTCTTCCTTTTCAGATTTCGCCGTTCACAACTGCTGTTTGAAGTATAGTAGTATCCTTGGTATCTCATTGCATTAAATTATTAGTTTGATTCGTTTGTATTCTTATTATTTATATAATCATTCATTATTATTATTCTTATTTATTATTTACATTCTTATTTATTATTTTTATTTATTTATAGTTGTTTCACTCTCCTTTTGTAGATTTTTAGGACAAAGTGCCCGATTGTGAGATCCAATCTCGTTACAGTGTGCACATTTTATTTTTCTCTCACATATCTTTACGGTATGTCCTATGCGAAGACATGCGTAGCATCGGTTAATTAATTTATTTTTCCTTTCTCGTAACGTTGTAAAGGCTTGCATTGATCGTTAAAATGGTTCTCCTGACAGAAGATGCAGTGAAGTTTTCTTTTCTTTTCGTGTTGCCTTTCTTGGTTTCCTACTGGCTCTTCCCATTTTCTTTTGAATTGTTTCCTAAAACTTCCCTGACGACCTTGAAATAGTCCCCGATTTTTATCTTGTTTCTTTGTGGACATTTCTTTACTTGTTGGCCCTTTGGATTTTAATTTCATATTATTGTCGTCGGATGCATTCGCGTTGTAGAGATTGGGTAGTGTAATTGTCTTCAGATTTTCCCTGGATAACTCTCTCTGCGTCTTCCCTAGCCGTGATAATGACTTCGAGGCATTTCCTTATCTCCTCGATGGATTTAGTACTCATTTCGATTTTCATTTCGTAAATAGGATTCGGATTCGTGTCCCTGTTGACTTGATTTTCACGTTCAATTACTTTAATTTTTTCTTTGATTTTGACTTTAAGTTCGCACAATATATCTTCTGCTTCTAATTGTACTGTAGATATCTCGGATATGTCATCAGGCGCAGGATCGTTGCTTAATCGAAAGTAGTTGGTCAATTCGGAGCTCAATCTATTTAACAAAGTTTGTAATTTCGAAGAAATAATTTCTGCTTCTTGTATGATCGTTGGGGATTGAGTGGTTGGATCATCAAGAGTTTCTATTATTTGAGATGCGTTGGTTGATAAATTTTGTAATTTTGTTTTCATTGAGTGCAACATCACCAAGAGACTTTGATCCATCTTGTCGGTATGTTCGAAATATTAGTAGATAAAAGTTTCATTTAAACGGGTTAGTGGTTTAAGGTTTTTTAGATTATTAGTTTATGTTTTCAATGTGACCGGGAACTTCGTGGCTCGTCTCTCTATAAATGAAATAGCACCGCTTAGGAGAAAAGCGAGAGAAAAAGAAAGGAAGCGGATTGGCCAAAACAAAAAATTTTCTTTAATCTAACTAATTTTATTTATCTGTGTCAGTATCGTAGATCTATTTTTCAAATGATCGTCCATCTTTCATTTATTTCACTTTAAAGTTCATTTAAAACTTCTATTTAGTTGTTGTGTTACATCAATGTCCTATGGTTTGAATATTCATGGTAACCCTTGTTCTATAAATCTCATATATTCATCAAATAATTTATCAAATAAATTTCAACGACTAGTTATAACGAAATAATTTTGTACCGTTGTTGTTGTAGAATGAAATTAATTGGTTATTAGTATCGCGGATAAAGTAAGTAACCGACTTTATCATAAATCAATTTCATAGTCCGGCCCTGTCGTCATAGTGTGACAACGACCTTATCAATAATTGTCAGTCATCTGCCCACAGATGTGTACACAATTCCACTAACATGCTAGAAGGGTTATGCCTACCCTTGCGACAAGATATAGGATGTAGTAAAATAGAGTAGCATTATACCTCTATTCAATAAACTTCTACAAATATTCTTAAATCTCTGTACATTCTACTGGCTTTTATTTCATGCCTAAGGTTCGCATTGCTAAACCGGGTCTCAATTTTAGTATTTAATCATTTCAGTTACTAGGTATGCGTGGGCACACACACTGTGTGACCATTCAGCATAAGCATTCAATGATTGACTCCTTCGTATCAAAATTGTATGATCATAGCAATCTCAAGTCGGGTAGGTATGTGTGTAACTATTTAACCGTTCTAGCAAGTCCAGTGTGAATGCACCGGCAAAGGTCAGTGTACTATCGCAGGTGACTGCTCTAGGTACCTATCGTTTATTGTTAATGTCCATATCACTTCACTGTTTCATTCATAAAATTTGTGAAAAAAAAAGAATTTCTTGCGCACCGAAACCAAGGGTTTTTTCACATTTATAACTGTTATACAAGAAACGATAACCTTTAGAATTGATTTTCTTTCTTACTAGGTGCGGAACCCTAAACACTTTTGAAATTGACTCATCTTTAAGTCTCAGTTGAATATGATATTACAATAATCTTAATTTGTCAGAAAGTTCATGCGAGCTCAAACTTTTATTTTAATTGATTTAGTCCCACATGGATCAACATAATTATAATAATTATTCCACTAAACTGCAGTAACAGTGTCACTTTATTGTGAATATAATAATTCAGAACATTGGTAATACCGTCGCATCTTTACAATTAGACTTTAACAGAGAATGAGGTTATTCTTAATTTTCGGTTTCCTTTATTCTATTATAGGACTATACGCACAGCATCCTCCTTTATTCTTCACATTAGGTAGGTACCTATCCTTTATTAAATTAAACATTGAACATTTGTCACTATTCACTACAATGTATTGTAGGTATTTATATTAAAACTGTCTAAGAAAACGTTAAAATCATCAGTGAAATGCAACATAACTTTGCTTATTTAAAGTAGGTATTAGAGTTTAAAGTGTTAGTTATAAGTAGAATTATTCATCACCTGTAGGTAGGTATCAAAACTCAATAGTAGGAAAAATAATTTTCATGTGTAGGTAGGTAGGTCATTCACGCTTAAGAATAATCATATTCAGAACAAATCACATAGCTACGAGAAAACAAGACATGAAAATAACCTATTAAGGTCTAATGGTCTTTGCCGCTCTATACGTGTCGAGACTTGTCGAGACATGTCTGATTTAGGTCAGTGCATAACAACATTCACAACTTATTTGACAACCCTCTTTCTTTTAGCATTTTTTGCTGAAAGCTCATTTACTGATTTATCAGATCCTCAGCATCTCCACCATGTCGTGGCGCCTCCTGTTTATGCTTAGTTAGACTCGGCTTGCCGCCCGGGTTTGAGGGTTGAAACCAGAGACGTCACGAAGGCTAGTTTGTGAATGTTTGATTATGCACTCACCCTTGCTCGATGCGCAGTCTGCTTGCGCGTGCGACACCAGGTTAATGCGCCGTCTCCGCGGCACTGAGGCGACGGGCGAGGAAGCGGCCTTCCTCCCCGTCGCATAGGACAGAATCCACTGCCTCGCACTCTGTAATACATATATGGGACGGGCAGATTTCGCCTAGACGAAATCTGCCGGGGCTACTGTCTTCCTCGCCGCTAAGCGGGGAAGACCAGTGCTGACTAGCGCTAGATTAAAGGAGGAACGGTTCCATCATTAGCCCAGCCATTAGGATTATAATTGGGTCCAATTGACCTACCGCGTTTCGGTCAGGTAACTGGCTATTCGTGCCGGCTCAAAGTGCCACACCTTTGCTTGCTACTTACGCCGAGAGTTAGCCGGGGTCGTCACTGACGTCGAGAGCTAGCTGGTCTCGTCATCTGTATCGAGAGTTAGCTGTTCGACGCTAAGGCCTGCCACCCGAGGGCCCCCACGACTCTCGACACTGACGGATTACTTTCTCCCAGCCAAGTCCTGCCAACAAGGGTCCCAATGGCTCCCGACGCTGACGATTTACTATTCCGACTAAGGCCTGCCAATAAAGGGCCCTTACGACTCTCGACGTTGGCTACATGGAAACGTTCCTTATGCACACAATTAATAGCAATCAAATATAGTTACTTATAGTTAGCCACTTACGAGTAATAATACAGGATGCGAGGCACCGAACTGATGACGGTGGGCGTGCTGTGAGGCGAGGCTGCCGTGCTCGGATCCAGTCAGTTAACAAAATGGTGGGCGCCGTGGTTCGAGGCTTCGACCACAGACAGTCGGCGTCGCGTTTCAAGTGTAGACCATTAGACCCACAGAGTAAAGTCACAGACAACTTACCATAGTATTTTAAGCGTCCGGCTCTGGATTCCTCTCCTTCTAATCTCGTTTTGCTCGTTATTGTAATTAGATATTATAATTGGATGATTTAATTTTACGATGATTACTATTTATATTTTGTACAATTAACTATTTCGCGACGTTCGTCGCGACACTAGGTGATTAATTAAGCTAGATATAAACTAAGTGGATGTGACAAGTGTACCTGAATATAAGACTGTGGACATTGGAACTGCGTTTGATTCATATTAGGGTCATCCCAAGACTAATAAACCCGGATTGGAGGTTAAGTTGTTTATACTATTCTAACATATTCTCATCTCGCTCATACAATACACGTTTCGCAATCCATGCGTGTTCATTATCTATGGTTATTGCATTTTAAAGAGAACAAATAGTAGTTTTATTGGTCGGCGGGAAAGTGACATCATTTGGTCACTTGTTTGATAATAAATGACAATCAGTAATCACATGAAAGTGGATTGTTGCTGATTGCAATGGTTTGTTCTGCTTTGTTATTTCAATTGCAATTTAAATTTTTAGGGTTTTCTTGTAAACAACGAAGCCTCATAGTTTCGCCATGTTCGTGTCTCTCTGTCTGTCATCTGTTCATCGGTCCGGCTTAGCATAGACTTTACTTATTAGTACATACTTACTTTACTTCTCTACATGGTATAAAATAAAGTCGCTTCCCGCGTCTGTATGTATGTATGTATGAACGCGTAGATCTTTTAAACTACGCAACGGATTTAAGTGCGGTTTTCGCTAATAGATAGAGTGATTCAAGAGGAAGGTTTATAGGTATAGTTTAATTCTCAAAAATTAGAGATCCCTAGGGAAATTGAAGCAATGTGAATTAGGTCGGAAAAAATCCTCTCATTTGAGAGTTTCCGAGGCGTGCGCTGCCTAAATGGTCAAAGTCACACGAAAACAATATTGTATATTGAAATTGTTTCTCTTCAAAAGTTTGAAGGTTGGCTCACAATACTCGATTTTATAATTTTCAAATGTGATCTGAAACAAAGCCTTATTTTCGAGGGTGTTTTTACTGACATACTATTAATTCTTATCAAAATAAAATAGTTGATCATCTGTAATATTTAATTTAGACCAAAATTGCCCTTTACATCATTTAATCACACTATCACACTATAATACTATAAAGGCGAAAGTTTGTATGTGCGTGTGTGTGTGTGTATGTTTGTAACTCTTTCACACAAAAACTACTGCACGGATTTGGCTGAAATTTGGAATATAAATAGATTATACCCTGGATTAACATATAGGCCACTTTTTATCCCGGAAAACCAAAGAGTTCCCGCGGGATTTTGAAAAATGTAAATCCACGCGGACGAAGTCGCGGGTATAAATAAATAAATAAAAATCTTTTTTATTCGTATAAACTTTTACAAGTACTTACGAATAGTCGGATGCATCTACCACTGGTTCGGAATGCCTTTCCTACCGAGAAGAACCAGCAAGAAACTCGGCGGTTGCTCTTTTCAAATATTTGATATAGGTACAAGATTATGCCATGTATAAAATAGTATTTGCAGCCTTGTGCGTTGCTGGAACGAGCTGCAGGTCAAATCCACGCTCTTTTAACATTTAGATAATCTTCAATTGTGTAATATGCTTTTTTCAGGAGCATATTTTTAATAGATTTTTTAAACTTGTGCAAAGGTAAGTCCAAAATAATTTGCGGGATTTTATTATAAAAGGTATCAGCTAGTTACATATAAATTGCTGGGCAGAAGTACTAACTGAAGGAATTAATAAAAGATTTATTGATTTAGTAGGTATCTATCTACCTCTACGTAATGTAGAGGCTAATTTTATAGATTGACAACCCATGCCCACTGCCCAGCCCTCCATAGAATACATTATAGATAAGTAAAGATAAATTACCTCTTCAAAGATAAACCAATAGATAGGCGGGCGCATCGTTCATAGTTGCATGATAAATTAATAATACTAACTTGCTATAATAAGACAGATGGACGGACGGAGTACGGATGCACGGACGGCGGATTTTCAGTAATAAGGTCTCGTTGGCATATTTCGGAAACGGAACCCTAAAAACGAAGCCAAGAAAATTCTGAAAAGGCACGGATATACTTTTTCTTTAACTATCGTCATATCCCATAAAAACACCATCTGTTATAAACTTCCGAAGTCCTGCAAGTATGGTGTAGGTATGGGGTAAGAACTATGGTGTACACAGCACAAATTACTTAACGAGGGTGAATCGATATCATTGCATTATATAGTGCAAGCGTCCCTTGCTCCACATTTCTTACTTCTGCTAAAGCTCACAGCTCATTGACGGAAGTCTTTTTTTAAATGTTTTTTTCGTACAAAAATTTATATCATGTATTGGGATGGCATGTCAAGACTCTACCAACAACGGTTAGGAAAAAGTTTTTTTTATTAAGAGAAATGAGGAAGAGAAATTATGATGAGGGTACCAGAGGGCGAAGAAGGTCGCCGATGCGAGGGCCAATCAATAAGTCTGCTATGAGCGGTCCCTTGTACGAGTGTACCAGGCTGTCGATAAGGGGGAAAAGCGCCTCTGCCCTCCGCCAAGAGTGATACGATGAAGAAGAAGATAAGAGAGAGCCGGCAAAAAATCAACAGTGACTTTTCCAAAAAGGCAAAATGTTACAATGCATATTTAGTTATGTCTATATGTAACAATGGCAAGGACATATGACAAGGGAAAGCAACGAAAAATGGACACAGAAAATGCCTGAATGGTTACCTCGAGATGGACAAAGGAAAAGAGGGAAACAATACAGGCGATGGGAAGACGACATAAGAAAAGTTGGAGGAGCAACATGGAAAAGGACAGCGCGTGACAGGCAAAAGTGGAAGCTGGTGGAAGAGGCCTATGTGTCGAGAGGACATGCTGATAGCGAAAGAACAAAACAAATTCTATTTTATAAAGACTAAAATTATAGATAAATATTAAAAAAGAAAAACTATCAGCAATAAAGGCTTAATAATAATATGTAACAAATAATTAAATTTGTGAACAGCTGAATTATGCAAAAACGAATGCCTCAATGCAACTTTAAAACAAGATAAAATGAGCTTTTCATTTTAATTCAATAAAACAAAATTTGCGCTTCCTTTACATTTTGCTTCACAGTAACATTATGCGGTTTACTTACACGTCGCTTTGTAATCTCTGCCGCAATGTACGTGGAGCTTAAGGACTAAGTGCAAAGCTTGGACACAGGATTAAAATGTGCTTTCTTACTTAAGCAGTTTATATTTAACGTGTTGTGTAGACTAGTTGTTACAAACAATGGAATTAAAAACAATTACGAGATACGCAATAGAGGATTCTAACGCAAGTTAAAAAACATTCAAGTAACTAAGGGTTCCGTACCAACATCATCAGGGTTAATTTATTGAAATCACACATAATATTATAAGTTATGTATGTGAAACTGAAAAGGTTCGAAACTGATATCGATGTAAGTTGTGATTGAATGTATTATGGAATCGCTAATTTATTGATCACATAATATCAGACATACGATATAATAGGGTCGTGCGAGCATTATGTTTGTAGGGCTTCATCAGTGGCGCAACACGGATTGTGTTGAGGGTGGCGCCTAAGCTTATCGGAATACCAACCAACTCCTTCCATTTGATCGAATCCAAAGGGCGGGCGGGCGGGCAAAAACTAACCGGCTCGTTGGAAAGCCTGGAGCACCGCAGAGACGTTAGCTATCTATGCGTGTTCTATCGCCTTTATAATGGGGAGTGCTCTGAAGAGCTTTTTGACCTCATTCCACTCTCATTTTTCTACAACCGCACCGCGTGCCACCGTAAGGAATTTCACCCTCACCACCTGGGTGTCTGGTGCACTTCGACCGTCCGCTGTGCCAGATCCTTCTTTCCACGCACATGCAAACTGTGGAATCAACTCCCATCGACGGTGTTCCCATTAGATTACAACATGGGGTTTATTCAAGGGGCGGACCAACGAATTCCTAAAAGGCCGGCAACGCATGCAAATGTTCATGGGCGGCGGTAATCACTTAACATCAGGTGACCCGCCAGCTCGTCTGCTCGCTATCTCTATTTAAAAAAAAGAATAATAAAATTGACACGAAAAATAACAGTTTTGTAATTAGGACTTATCATGTGTGAATGATTGAATGAATGAACAAATGAATGAATTTATTTGCCACATTTCTTATGCCTAAAGTGACAATTTTCTACAATTTTCTCTGAAATAGTAGGTACTTTCTGACTATTAAGATACTATTCATACTAAAACATGTAATTACATCCAATTATAATAACCGGCTTCAAGTATCTCGCACTAATAGTCGAGCCCCGTGATTTTACATCCAATTAAGCCATTAATTGGTTTAGAGCTAATGAAGTTTGGAGCAATTTCCGCAGGAGGTGGTGTCTCGTAACTTCATACCTATCGTTACTCCTTGAGATGGAGCTTACAACTATACATTATATGTAGGGTTGCCAGGTCGCCAAACCTAACAGCCGGACAGACCAGCCAGTTTGGCCGGACATTTGGGTAGAAAGGCCGGACACCCTACGTTTTTGAGGATTTTGTGTCTTAGTATTAATAGGTACGACAAATAATTGTATGTCTCGCAAATATCTCGCAAGACGACTGTGGACGCCTATCAATCGTGGTTCTTAGCCATAGCTTACGGACGCGTCCCATAGTTTGTTTCACGCTTTAACCTTGTGTTTTGTTTATTTATTTATTTTATATAGTTGTAATACCTAGCTGTAAATTATTAACTATTCATATCTTATGTTTGGGAAGGCACTGGCCCCTAAGACACGGGATTTCCTAGTTTAGGGGTCAGGATTCCAGAGAGTTGATTACTGTACTGAGTTTGTTTAAATAAATAAAAATAAATAAATATGTAAAATCAAACTTTTTTTATTATTGTCATAAATCTTGTTGTCAGGCGGCACTGCCGCCTGCGGGAGCGACTGACAGTCGACTCGCCTGCGCTCGGCCACGCTAGTTTGCCAAATGTAAAAAGCCGGACAAGCCGGACACCGTTTATTTTGGCCGGACACGCAATCAAAAAGCCTACCTATGTCCTGCTTTATCCGGACGCCTGGCAACCCTAATTATATGTATAGATCAAATGTAAGTGCTTTTAGGTAGTTGAAATATTCACAGAGTGTGTGGGTAACAATTTCTTTTGCTGCTACAAATAATAAAAACCAAGGTGGCAAATTTCAAAAAAAATAATAATTAAAAAACCGACTTCCAAAGACCAAAACCACCACAAAGTAAAAAAAACTTTTGTTTCTAGTTTCTACACGTGTAGGTATGTATGTTGAAGTCGGGCGAGCTACACGCTTTGATTTCTAGATTCTTTTATGCTCGCCCGACTTCATACATACCTACATACCTACAGCTACACGTGTAGAAACTAGAAACAAAAGTTATTTTTTACTTTGTAGTGGTTTTGGAAGTCGGTTTTTATTTTTATGTTTTTATTTTAAGCTTTTTAGTGTAAGTATGACCATTGCTTGAGACCTAAAATATCAATTCATCATCAGAAATTCCCAAATCCCCACAACTTAAGAGTTCAGTATCTTGCAGCATCAGCATTGAGGAGTTGGGATCCGAAGTTCAATGGTGTAGTCTATGCTTGGCACCAAAAATAATTCTTATAAATAATAATTCTATTTTCTTTCGATATCTCATTTTAAATTGCCATCCACTTTCCCATATAACATAACATAGCGAAGCGCCCACGGCATCAGTCGATACAGTCGTTCCATTATACGCAACCTGATCTATAACTATCGATACTTGTACCCTACCCTACTTGTACATCACTTAAAAATTACACTCCCTTGTCAAGGGAAAATCAACCAAAAATATTATATAAAGTCAATTTCAGCTTGCAAGTAGAACAGATTGGTGAACATTTTTAAAACAATTTTGTCACTGGAAATTGCTTTTTATAGTAGATGCATTACGGTTCAAATTACCGTGGAAATGACAGTGTATTGACATGTTAATAGTAAAAAGAACTCCCTCACGAAGGAAGGCGTCATACGTTGCCAAACAGATACAAGCCCAAACGGTCAAATCAGTACCCTTATTATAAATGCGAAAGTGTGTTTGTTTGTTTGTCCTTCAATCACGTCGCAACGGAGCAACGGATCGACCTGATTTTTTGCACAGGTATAGTTAAAGAACTGGACAGTGACATAGGCTACATTTTATCACGGAAAATCAAAGAGTTCCCCCGGGATTTTAAAAACCTAAATCCACGCGAATGAAGTCGCGGACATCAGCTAGTAAGTTATTAAAGTAAAAAAAAAAATTAGGCACAACGCGTGGGTAACTCAGAGCTTTTAACGAAAGCAATGTGAACCTTACTTCGAGCTAGTCTACAGTACCTTGTGGATTACTAAATGCAAAGTCAACTGTTTCCATGCAAACGTATCATTGAGAAATTCGTCTATTGTATAATGACGTTGTATTTAAACGAGGATGGTCATCTGAGCCTAGTAACCCATAACGAGAAACGATATGTCGTCAGGAAGGTTTTTTTACGTTCTACAACTTTTACAAATGCGAGAAGTCCGAAATATTTGTGGGAAATAAGTTAAAGGGGTCACGCCCCTCAGCAATGAGAAATATGATGCAGAGGAAGACAGTGTTGAATTCATGAATTAACTACAATATTATTCTTCACGTTCCTCCTTCACCTTTCTACTATCGTACCGCAAGGCATCGCGTAGGTCTGCACCCGTACGTAGTCGAAATTCCACGAATACATACGAAGCGATTTGCCGCCTCATTTCTGATTCGAACCGCTAAGATTTGGAACACCCTTCCAGCCTCAGTTTTCCCCTCCAATTACCTTCCTTCCACCTGCACCTTCAAGTCAAGAGTGAATAAGCATCTTCTAGGCAAGCGCACTCCATCTTAGGCTGCATTGCATAATCACTTGCCACGAGCTGCGCGATTGCGGGAGAATGACAGCTACAATGTCACGATCGCAATCATCTCTGATTGGTTAACGCTCGCTCACTATTGGCTACAATGCATTGTTGCAACAAGAATCGCACAAATTCAGCCAATCAGAACAATTGAGATTGTAATAATGATTGATGCAGGTTTTAGATAATCGCCCTACTGGTCTGATTGAAACCAAGCGCTGGTCTATAAATTAAAAAAAAAATCATCACATCACTCAAATGCCAGTACTTATTGTATCAGTTGTCCACTCGTACACGTATCACTCAATAGTTAAACTTAATAGCTTGTTTGCAACTTCCACGTTTATTTCATTGTAATAAGGGTGATTTTACCATGCTTTAATGATTAGTGATGTACCGTCGAGGGGAGGACACGATTAATTGGACATATTCTCGTTACTCGTCGGTCTGTTTGAGATTTGCATACTTATTAGTTGCTACGGGTCTATTTGTTTGGGAGTTTTTTACGGCTTGTTGGTTGTTTATTGATTTTGTCGTTGCTCTTTAGTTTGAACATTTTGGTTTGCTTTCTTTTCTTCCTTATTAGGGATAAAAAGTAAAAACCTCAAAAGTAAAAACGGAAACCTTATAGGATCACTTTGTTGTCTGTCTGTCAAGAAACCTACAGGGTACTTCCCGTTGACTTAGAATCATGAAATTTGGCAAGTAGGTAGGTCTTATAGCAGACATATTATGGGGAAATATCGGAAAACCGTGAATTTGTGGTTACATCACACAACAAAAATTAAATTGTGGTCATGAACTAATAAATTAGTCTTTTAAATTTTCAAAGTAAGATAATTATATCAAGTGGGGTATCATCATATGAAAGGGCTTTACTTGTACATTCTAAAAAGTTTTTCATTTATTTTTATGCATATGCATAGTTTTTGATTTATCGAGCAAAATGGCGAAAAAATACGATTGTAGTACGGAGCCTTCGTTGCGCGAGCCTGGCTCGCACTTGGCCGGTTTTTATTTTTTTCCATTCTTTTGTCGTAGTACTCCAACAAAACCTAGAAGGTTTGTCACTGTAGGTATGTGAAATCTATCTGTTATAGCGGCAATAGAAATACACAAATACACTCTTTGAAAATTATATCAGAAAACCAAGATGGCGGAATTCAAAATGGCCGTCATGCCAAATTTATAAAAAAAACTAGCTTATGCTCGCGACTTCAGCCGCGTGGACTACACAAATTTCAAACCCCTATTTCACCCCCTTAGGGGTTGAATTTTCAAAAATCTTTTCTTAGCGGATGCCTACGTCACAATAGCTATCTGCATGCCAAATTTCAGCCCGATCCGTCCAGTAGTTTGAGCTGTGCGTTGATAGATCAGTCAGTCATTCAGTCACCTATTCCTTTAATATATTTAAAAAATGTACAGAGTACTAAGTATATCTCGTAGTATGGAACACTTCGTGTGCGAGTCTGACTCGCTTTCAGCCGATTTTTCCATTCTTTTGTCTTAATACTCCAACAAAATTACAATACCTAGAAGGTTTTTTTCACTGTAGGTATGTGAAATGTATCCCGCTGATCGTGTGCGGTTAGTGCGAGCTACACAAAGGTGGTCCCAACAGGAATCGTGTTTATCTGACTGCGCAGCTTTGTTCTGTCAAGTACTAGACAAGTACTAGGTTACAAGTATTGTATTGTTACCTGAGCGGGGGTAGTCAACCTAAACACAGGCTACAAATTCGTATTTTTATTTTATTCATCGCATAGTTTTCGTGTTCGATAACGTTTGTCTGTCTGTCCGTCTGTCTGTCAGCGGGCTGTATCTAGTAAGCCGTAATAAGAAAAGAGTCGAAATTTTCACAGAATGTATTTGTGTATTTCTATTGCCGCTATTTGTTATAGCGGCAATAGAAATACACAAATACACTCTGTGAAAATTATATCAGAAAACTAAGATAGTGGATTTCGAAATGGCCGTCATGCTAATTAAAAAAAATGAACTGATTTTTATTTATTTGTTTGCATAATTGTTTTTGGTTTATCGTACAAAATACGGCTGTAATACGGAACCCTCTGTGTGCGTGTCTGATTCGCACTTGGCCGGTTTTTAAATATATTTAGACTAGCTTATGTTCGCGACTTCGTCCGCGTGGACTACACAAATTTCAAACCCCTGTTTCACCCCCTTAGGGGTTGAATTTTCAAAAACCCTTTCTTAGTGGATGCCTACGTCATAATAGCTATCTGCGTGCCAAATTTCAGCCCGATCCGTCCAGTAGTTTGAGCTGTGATAGATCAGTCAGTCAGTCACCTTTTCCTTTTTAACCGACTTCAAAAAAAGGAGGAGTCTTAATTTCCGGGATATATCACCGAGTCGACCATGCGGATTAGCTCTGAAATTAAAATCGTCTGCAAAAGACACAAAGAGATTTTGCTCAGTAGAGTGTGTCCATGGACACGGTGTCGGATGTCGTGTCGGTGTCGACTCCCACGACACCAGTGTCGGCCACCCGTGCAGACATCACAGGATGGATATATAACTTGTGATTCAAATGAGTGTACCTACAAACTTGAACCCTTGCAACTTGTCCGATTCATGTTTAACCGTTTTTCTGTTGCCTATCTTTGTTTCAGGATTTTGCTATCATGTTTACCAACGAAGAACCACTTATTGTTTTAAAACTTATGTCTTTACAAAATTTCAGATTAAAAAAAAACTATGTCTATATTAGGACCTAATATAGTCATTTTTTACCCACTTAGGCGTTGAATTTTCAAAAATCCTTTCATACATTGTGATTGATCTATCAACGCACATTTCAAACTACTGGACCGATCGGGCCAAAATTTGCCATGCAGATAGCTGTTATGACCTTGTTATAAATGCGAAAGTGTGTTTGCTTGTTGATTTATTGGTTTGTTGGTTTGTCTTTCAATTACGTCGCAAAGGTGCAACGGATTGACGTGATTTTAGGCATGAGTATATATATAAAGACCTGCTGAGTGACATAGGTTACTTTTTATCCTGAAAAATCAAAGAGTTCCCACGGGATTTTAAAAAACCTAATTCCACGTGGACGCTTCAGCTAGTGATGTAATAATTTTGGTATGTAAGTATGAATAAGACTTTACATGGAAGCCCTTATAATATTAATCTACCGCTACGCTACTAATATTGAAAAGGTCGACATATTTTGTCTGTGCCCGAGCTCACTTTACCAACTTTATCTTTGACCTCAAAGTTAGCGATATTGTAATTAAGCTGTACGTTCCTGACATTTTCCGTTGGTTTAACTTTTCCTTATTAATCTACTGTAGGTATTTAAAGGCTGAAACCATAGAACTCTAAATAAGATAGAAATGGTATCGTTAGTACCCCGTTAGTAGTAAAGAATTCCCCAGAAAAAAGGTGTCTAACGCGTGTCACTGTTTTTTGAGCAGAAAAGGCAGAAGAATTGACGCGTTTGGCAGTCCAACTGCCTGTGGATTGCGCCTTATTAAACCTTGCTATTTAACGTTAAAAGTCAAAGCTAGCCTTATCTAATTACTATACAAATCATGCACGCGTGGAATGGTGCCAAGAATACTAGCTGCATTTCCGCGCTGGACAGCCAGGCTGATCCGTTGCGTGAAAAATGAACCAGCCCTTCTGTCACCAGATGAAGCTATTAATCGCGGTGAAATGTCTCGTAATTTTTTTTATCACTAAGACTCCATGGCCCCAGGGTCTCCACGGCAAACGGAACAAAAATGTAACTCTCGATAAGAGAGGCATACTTGCGCCGCTTGTCGTTTTCACCGGTTTTTCTTCTGCGGCTCCCGGTCTTGATGCGGCCTCCCTGATATGACACGGGGCCAATGTGTCAACGCAAGTTGCGTCCCACATTAGCGCCCGTCCCCGTTCAGATGAGTACAGATAAGCTTTTTAGTAATGGTCCAAAACTGGAGCTGACAACCAGTTAATGAAATCATAGGATCAAGTGTCGGTTCTGCCCTCATTAGCACGCTCAATTAATTAGCGCTCCGGCCGACAGGTGGTCCGCTGCGGTAGACCACGGCACACGTGGCGTTTACCATCTTCTTTACTACAACAGTCTTACAAATTCTGCGGATAGAAGAACCAAAAAACCGGCCAAGTGCGTAGCGAGCCACGCGCAGTGTAGAATTCCGTAGAACGCCTTAACCAGTGAACCCTACTTAGCCATGATAGTTTTCCTTTAAAATTGATTGTAAATACTATTGCTGTGAACTTTTTCACGTTCCTATATAATGCATACAGAGGTTCGACAACGCCGTCTAGAGAGAGCAATCGTGCGCTAAGTGCGGGACGAAGGAGCGACCCGAATAACTGGCCTAGGTAGTTAGGGCCCTTGTTTACTACGTGATCAAAGGCGTTGAACTACTACGTCTCTCTTTATACAATGGCTCTAGAGTCTAGGCTATCACCGCAACATCATGGAATTAGCTAGATACAATCAATCAGCGGCCATCATTTGACAAACGACCGAGATGACCACAGATGACTAATGACCTGCCCGATGGGAGCGTTTGACACGCGTGAATTAATCGCCTTCGCCACGAATTAGGCGATCCGTTCTGCCCTAATTCGCACATGGCTCCACCGCAATTTGTCATTAATTACCGCCAAGTGCGTGACAAATACTTGTCTCCAAAAGGAAAGTACATAATGGCACCGATTCCGTTGTCTTTCTCTAAACTAAATTTAGAGTATAATATCTGTATCCTTTTGTTTTTAACAATGCTAAAAAGGGACAGAACATGAACTTTACATTTTTTTAGTGCACGCTACAAATTTAAACAGTAGGCTCGCGACTGTGCGCTAAAATCACGGGTTTTACCATCTAAACAACTGTCAAACTGCGTCTGTCCTTTTCATATTACATTAGTAAGAAGAGGATGCGAATACTCTAAAATTTGGTTGTGCTCAGAATCAGTATCAATGTTCGCTTGACTCATCGATATAAGTGATCCTATAAGGGTTCTCTTTTTCCTTTCTATGAACCCTAAAACATGTTTTTCAATTAGCCAAAGGATGTCACATAGTTAAAGCACAGTTTTATTACAAAACACTTACGAGTGAATCTTCTAGTTAAGCAGTAACTAGATAATTTAAACGCTTGCGGTTGTTAACTAGGTGCAATGAATTTATTGTCGCGATAAATGACGTTGCCGCCTCTACATGGCGTGTGAAATTGATACTCTCTTGCTAATAATAAATTGTACATGGCGAATCATATTTTGTAACGTTGATGGAATAAACTTTGATTTACCCAACCATATTAAAATAAAATTCGCTTATGCTCGCGACTTCGTCCGCATGGACTGCACAAATTTCAAACCACTATGTTACCCCCTTAAATGGAATACTTAATAATAATAATTGAAACCCCCTTAATTTAGGCTAAATTTTCAAAAATCCTTTCTTAACGGATGCCTACTAGGGACAACCCTCCACCTCCCATGGCCCCACCAACCTCTCGGTTATATGGGCCGAATCGCGGGAGGGCGCCCGTTCGGTACTTGCTCTTGGCATTTCCCGGGGCGCCTTCTTGACTCCCTACAAATTATTTAGTCTCTTCCTTGTCCCTTATGCTCACTCACCCCCCTTGGGGGCTAGACGTCACTAACACAGCTGTGATCTCCGCTGCTGCTCCTCCGTGGTGCCGGCCTGGCACCTGTACGCTCCGAGCTGCTTCGCCTCTTATGCAAACGGATGCCTACGTCGTAATAGTTATCTGCATGTCAAACAGACCGATCCGTCCAGTATTTTGTGCTGTGCGTTGATAGATCAGTCAGTCAGTCAGTCGCATTTTCCTTTTAGATTTGTTATTTAATTTAATATTTTATATAGGACAAATTTTTTTTACGTATTTATTTACGTTATTTTAGAAATTATCGTTTTCCTTTCTTTCTTTCAGTAGAAATAACCGTTTTTCTTTCTTATTTTCTTTCTTTAAATATTAGAAAGAAAGAAATTTCTATTAGGAAAAATGAAAATCTAAAAATGCACCCTTCTGCAACTGGTTTTGCCCTCCACTTTTAATAAGGGTAAAATACTAATATTATAAATGTGAAAGTGTGTCTGTCTGTCTGAATGTCTGTCTGCCTGTCTGTCTGTCTGTCTGCTAGCCTTTCAAGGCCCATTCGTTCAACCGATTTTGACGAAATTTGGTACAGATATAGCTTGCATCCCGGGGAAGGACATAGGCTACTTTTTATCAAAAAATCAAAGAGTTCCCACAGGATTTTTAAAAACCTAAATCCACGCGGACGAAGTCGCGGGCTTCGTCTAATAGTTTATAAGTAGGTATAGAACCCAGAGGGTCAAATGACCGCTCAAACGAAATATACTCGATAAAAGACCTTTAAAAAATATGCAAGAATTAAATCGAAAGTTCGTAAATTGTCGCTTTCTTCCCAATACCGTAAAAGAGACATAAAAATCCCTACAATTTTATAGTTAGTTAACGTTCAGGTAGTTGCCGAGAGGTTGCCGCACCATTTAAATGTCAACCTTTTTTTTTTCTTTTTTTTCTTTCCGCGCGTTCAATGGACGATTTACGGTAGACATCGTGGCAACAAAAAGAACCTTACTAAGTTCTTTTCTCAAATGCGAGCATGACTGGCCATTCATAAATTGTTCCATTTTTAGAGTATCGTGCCTCAAAAGGAAAAAAGGAACCCTTATAAGATCACTTCGTTGTCTGTATGTCTATCTCTCTGTCTGTCGTGTCTGTCAAGAAACCAATAGGGTAGGTCCGTAGGTACTTCGCGTTGATCTAGAATCATGAAATTTGGCAGGTAGGTAGGTCTTATATCACACATAAGGGGAAAAATCCAAAACAAAAAAAAAAATGTGTTCATGAACAAATAATTAGTATTTTCAACATTCAAAGTAAGATCATCATACCAAGTGGGGTTTCATAGGAAAGGGCTTTACCTGTACATTCTAAAACAGATATTTGTTTTTTATGCGTAATAGTTTTTGATTTATCGTGCAAAATGTATTACGGAACTATCGGTGCGCGAGTCTGACACGCACTTGGCCGTTTTTATTTTTAAATATTGTTGTTGTGCATTCATTGTTAGGAGATATTGAACTTTATAATGAAGTACAATGATTTCATATTCGATTGTCAGCGTATTTTTTATATGAGCAAGTTTATTTAGGATTCCAAATTCGAATGTATTGATGCGTCAACAGTATTGTTCCGGTATTTAACTAAATTGTCTGTGGTTTTGAATGGCGAATGGTTTAGGATTTATTTATTTTTTATGTGAATTTATGTACCGTTTGATTACGATTTTGTACAAAATATTGGAAAGTTTTTGCTATTGGTTATTAGTTCTACGATTTGAATATAAATTAACTGGATCAATTCCATTTTCAAAAGCTCACAATATTACCTACGCATTTTTCCTTGTTTTCAATCTTAAAAATTGTTAAAACAAATACCAGTGGTATTACTTGTTGGTATCTATTAGAATGAAAATAAATCGTAAAGTAATTCTAATAAAATTTGCATCACATAATATCTGCACAGACTAAAGCAAAAAGACGGATGTTGGATGTTAGCACGAGTATAGAAATCCGCGAAAGAAAATAGAGGATAGTGATAACAAGGAGGTAGGTATTTTAGCATTTAAACGTGAGTACAGCCGGGACAGATATTATTTAGAGAGGTAGGTATTTTTATATAGTACGTACAAAATGACTCCTTACGCGCCATTTGTAGTCTATGGGTCAGCTGCTCGTCAGCTGTCATGTCAAAAGTACAGTGCGACAAGGCTATCTTGGCGCGTGGCGAAATTCGAAACTAACGTTGCCGTCAAGTGTCCCCTTTGCTCTTGTTTGAATATTCTAAGCCTTTATTCTCCAACAGCGCCCCCCTGTTAATGTCTTTCAAGTGCCAAGAGAGCCTTGTCGCACTGTAGGTACTGTTCACCGTTAACATAAGGACTAAAATCGTATTTTTGACATTAAATTTGACACAAAAATTTAAAATGGCGCGTGAGGGGTTAAATTTTACGTGTATATAATATAATGGGTGTACATAACTTGCTTAACGGCTCTGGGTTCTAGCGTTTTAAACCACCATGCTCAACATTTAGGGCCATAACAGAACATTATTATTAAAAAAAGAAAATTGTAAAAATAGAGTAAAGGTGAATGCACACCGAACAATGTTGGATACTTTTAATTACAAACAAGGTTTAACGAGCGTGTAAACACGGTTTTACACCGTTACAGTTGCCGTGTTGTGTAAAGTAAATATTTGTCGGTCCGTCTGTCCGCTCCCGGTTAGCTTGTAAATAATAAGTTGGACAGGTTGGGTTGGGACTGATTCATCTTTTATTGGCTTCTAAATGGCTTCTTATAAACACTAACTAAGCTTAAATCTGAACGTTTTGTAAACCCAATCGGTATCTAAATATATATTGGAGGGTCGATATTGAAAGAGTTCTTACTGTCTGTAGACACCGTGAAAAGAAACGTATGCGCTTTACTCTACGGAAGGTAGCCATCTTTATTTTAGTTGTCAGAGTTGGACTTTGACACGCACGCATTTGTTGTGGTTCAAAATTATCTCTCGCGTTAAATTAATTATCAGATTATAGCTTAGCTAATTTTTATTATTTGAGATAGGTAGGTAGTTTCTTAATCGAGATATTTAATTCGGTGATTGTGATATAGTTAGAACAGTAATTGTTCGATGCTAATGTACGTTGTGTTAAATCGTAACATCTAGTGCCATCCGGTGACTTTGCCTGCAAAGCACTATTAATAATGTTCGCGTAGTTGTTTGACGAATATGGAATACTAATTATTGGTGAATATTAGAGTAATTCGTGAGTTAACGTTTGGCTCAGTGGATAGATTATTATAAGGACATCCGTTAAGGTTATTTCTGCAGACGCTAGTGATTTAGAGTGTAATTGGAGATATACCGGCAGTTGAGATAATGATTAGTTTGAAGTGATAGTTTAGTGTGATAGTAACTTGAAGTTAACTTTGATAGTAGGTACCCGCTTTAGAATCGTATAACCCGGTTGGTAAAGAATTATTGATGACTCTCGTGTAATGTTGAAATGGATTAGACAATGAGTTGCCCATGAGATCGAATAGCTTACATTCTACCTGGTTTCTGTTGTGATCGCTTATTTGGGTGGATATAGTAGTCGTGGCGCGTGTGGCGCACGATGCTATGGTGTTCTGTATGCAGATGTGCACAGAGTGGAGAAGGTAGAGCTATTGCGATATTCTGAATTAGTAATGAGAAATCAATTATAAGAAAGAGAGTCGATGCAATGATCCTTTTAAGAGCGTTCATGAAGTTGTGATTGATTACCTTGAGATGATTAGATAACGGAGTAGGTCGTGACTTGATTGAGGGGTTGCAATAGCAATTGCGCCCTAATCACACGATGTAGTGCTTAGCTTAGGTTAGCTAGTTTAGAGTGAGGTGAGGGGTCGCTGTGAGGGGTGGTTGGAGGCGACCATAGGTAGGGTTAGGTTAGGGTGATCTGGTTGTGTTACGTTGATGGTTTCCATGTGCGATACGTTACTGAGAACTATTTGTAAAGAACATGGATTAAAGTACCTACTTATTAATTACTACCTTCTGATGTCGGCTAAAGATGAATAATAATTATCAGCCATCCTCCTGTTCTCCGACATCAGAAGTGGGATACACGATTTATGCCCACATTTTCGAAAATCATTGCAACACTAGCTTTGTTTAAAAAAAAAAAAAAAAAGTTACAAGATTTTTTTTTTTTTTTTTTTTTTTTTTTTTTTTGTGCAAGACATGTTTTCAATTTTAATACCCACACGTGGTCTTTCTTGAAAAGCTTGATTTACTTTTGTGTTTTGAATAAAAAGAGAAAGAAAAAAGGATTATTTTGTGTAGAGATGCGCTAAGGAGTGGTGAAAGTGGCCGTGATTTAATGGAGTTAAACTAAACTCGAATCATTTATTCAAAATAGTTAAGTTTAGTTAATTTACAATTTTGACTGTCAGTTGTAGGAGTTATATGGTATGGTGGTGATGGTGATTTGCGTAAGCTTGGAGCTAAGGCTACGAGGGTTCTAAACTACTTGGTTTCCTTACTAAATGGTTATAGCATTGGGAGTGCGATGTCCCAGCACGGTTGTCATCTAATTTAATAGCTAGTGGTCTGATGTTTTCAGCTGCTGAGATTGACTATCTAGCACTCTCAGATCATGATGCTACTTGGGCATTGGCAGTAAGGGTTGAAAAAAAAGTGCGATATAGGTCTGCATGGTCTTAATATGGGAGGGACTACAACGGGGATAATACGAAATAATTTTATTCATGAAATTTATCTTGTCCCTTACATTTTCGAATATTCGGAAAGCGTCGGCGAGGCATTTGATTCCTTTCATGATGTTGTATAACTTTTCTATGTGCTGTGTTTACCCTCTAAGAAGGTGAAAATTGATAAATGTAATAATAAAACGGTATGGTTGACTGAAGGGATTTTTGGTATAATAGAGTCACGGAGTGACACTGAAGCTGGGCTAAGATGAGATGAGGACTGGCTCTGTAGAGGAGTGCGCTATTCACCTATGCAGTGTATTTGCAGACATAGTGAATCAGTCGTTTGAATAAGGGGTTTTCCCTAGCAACTTAAAAATTTCTATAGTTACCATTCCTGTAGCCCGTGTTCAAAAAAAAAGGCGATTGATGTGGCACCGTCCTATAACATTGGTGCCAATATTAGCGGGAATGATTGGAAAGGTAATGGTGAAACGTCTCAAAAAAAAAAAAAATTCAATGCCAATGGTGTGCTCGTGGATGAACGATTTGGTTTTTGCAATGACAGCTCCACTGTCGAGGATTGTTTCTGTTTAAGTGGAATAGATAATGATAGCCTGAATGACAGGGTACCTATTGCTATTATTTTTCTGGATGTGACTAAGGCTTTTGACTTTGTGAATCATAAAATATTATTGGATAAATTAGATGGATATGGTGTTGCAAGAAGAGCTTATGAATGGATAGAGTCGTATTTGAATGGACTGAAAATGTGCGCTGGGATTGCTAGAATGAAAAATAATACCAAAGGGTGTACGAATCTCCACTGGAATGTGATAAGCGGGGGGTACCTCAGAGTGTATGGTATGTGTGGTGTATTAGAATCCTTCCGTTTGAACTGACTTCAAAAACGGAGGAGGTTTTTAAATTCGCCGGAATATTTGTTTTCTTTTTGTAACTTGTATTGGTGACATTACGATAGCGACCATTGTTCGTTGTGTATTGTTTGCAGATGATAGAATAATGTTGAAGGAACGTAGGAATGGGAATTGAACGGCGCTTTGGAGGATAATTAATTGAATTAGTAATAATGACTTGGAAGTGCGCTTAAATAAAACTAAAATGATGCAGTTCATGCGACGATGGAGAGGGTTGATGAGTTAAAGTTTTTGGGAATAATTTGCGACAAGAACTCTAATTTGAGGGTGCACATTAGGTGTGTGTGCTGAATTGGACGAATTTGTGTATGCGTGGGGGTCCTTCCACTGTGATGTATGAGCATAGAGGATATGGGCGTATTTATTAGGAGATGTCAAAAATATTTCCAACGAGATTATGAGGTAAGGATGAGTGGGTCGGTTGGATGCACGCACGAGCTATGCATTTCAGAATGTCACAGTGGTACATGCATTAAAAGCGTTTGCGCTATGGCTGTAAAAAAAAAATTAACAATAAGCTGCCGATTGACCTCAAAAGGATGAGTTTGGATGTGTATAAGGAAGAGCTTAGTGAATTGCTTTTGGAAAAGTGCTATTGCGACGTTAAAGAATATTTGATTTATAAAAATGGGTTGTCTAAACGGCGAGGTGGCCATTTAGATGATAAACGGCGAGGTGGCTGTTTTGAAAAAAAAAGGGGGTTGTCTAAAAGGCGAGGTGGCCATTTAGATGATAAACGGCGAGGTGGCTGTTTTGAAAAAAAAAGGGGGTTATCTAAAAGGCGAGGTGGCCATTTAGATGATAAACGGCGAGGTGGCTGTTTTGAAAAAAAGGGAGTTGTCTAAAAGGCGAGGTGGCCATTTAGATGATAAACGGCGAGGTGGCTGTTCCGATAATGGATGGACGGCGGCGTGGCCGTTTCAGCTGAGGGGAGTTAGCTTGGTGTATAGTGTGGTGGGTATTTGGAACAGGTGATAGGATCAGTAGCGGGGTACTGCTGGAGTTCGGGTTTTATGAGACATAATTATGAGCGGTGAGTCTATTATGGCAAATGGTGCAGTGTGTTTTAGAAGTTGCTACTATGGATAAAGTTGGGCTATGCTTTGGTTGTGTCATGCTTGTTTTATTTGTAATGGTTGTGATATGCATGCTTTAGAATATGTGGTTTGTGTGCTTGTGCTGATTGTCAGGATGAACGAGCGGATGTTCTGACGTTTATAAAATGTTTGTGCTTGATACATACTAGCGCCCGAGGACGGTCGCATGTCAGAATGGCCGTATTGGAGGGTCGATATTGAAAGAGTTCTTACTGTCTGTAGACACCGTGAAAAGAAACGTATGCGCTTTACTCTACGGAAGGTAGCCATCTTTATTTTAGTTGTCAGAGTTGGACTTTGACACGCACGCATTTGTTGTGGTTCAAAATTATCTCTCGCGTTAAATTAATTATCAGATTATAGCTTAGCTAATTTTTATTATTTGAGATAGGTAGGTAGTTTCTTAATCGAGATATTTAATTCGGTGATTGTGATATAGTTAGAACAGTAATTGTTCGATGCTAATGTACGTTGTGTTAAATCGTAACATCTAGTGCCATCCGGTGACTTTGCCTGCAAAGCACTATTAATAATGTTCGCGTAGTTGTTTGACGAATATGGAATACTAATTATTGGTGAATATTAGAGTAATTCGTGAGTTAACGTTTGGCTCAGTGGATAGATTATTATAAGGACATCCGTTAAGGTTATTTCTGCAGACGCTAGTGATTTAGAGTGTAATTGGAGATATACCGGCAGTTGAGATAATGATTAGTTTGAAGTGATAGTTTAGTGTGATAGTAACTTGAAGTTAACTTTGATAGTAGGTACCCGCTTTAGAATCGTATAACCCGGTTGGTAAAGAATTATTGATGACTCTCGTGTAATGTTGAAATGGATTAGACAATGAGTTGCCCATGAGATCGAATAGCTTACATTCTACCTGGTTTCTGTTGTGATCGCTTATTTGGGTGGATATAGTAGTCGTGGCGCGTGTGGCGCACGATGCTATGGTGTTCTGTATGCAGATGTGCACAGAGTGGAGAAGGTAGAGCTATTGCGATATTCTGAATTAGTAATGAGAAATCAATTATAAGAAAGAGAGTCGATGCAATGATCCTTTTAAGAGCGTTCATGAAGTTGTGATTGATTACCTTGAGATGATTAGATAACGGAGTAGGTCGTGACTTGATTGAGAGGTTGCAATAGCAATTGCGCCCTAATCACACGATGTAGTGCTTAGCTTAGGTTAGCTAGTTTAGAGTGAGGTGAGGGGTCGCTGTGAGGGGTGGTTGGAGGCGACCATAGGTAGGGTTAGGTTAGGGTGATCTGGTTGTGTTACGTTGATGGTTTCCATGTGCGATACGTTACTGAGAACTATTTGTAAAGAACATGGATTAAAGTACCTACTTATTAATTACTACCTTCTGATGTCGGCTAAAGATGAATAATAATTATCAGCCATCCTCCTGTTCTCCGACATATATAAAAGGAAAAGGTGACTGACTGACTGACTGATCTACCAACGCACAGCTCAAACTACTGGACGGATCTGGCTGAAATTTGGCTATTATGACGTAGGCATCCGCTAAGAAAGAATTTTTGAAAATTCAACCCCTAAGGGGGTGAAATAGGGGTTTGAATTTGTTGTAGCCACGCGGACGAAGTCGCGGGCATAAGCTAGTTCTGGTATATAAAGATCTCATCATGAAAATGAGTCGGTAGAAGGATTTTTAACATCACGTAAAAATAGAGCGTTAGAGAATATAGATATGGCACTAAATACTTAGTATAGTCCGCGACATGTCGAGATGGCAATTGGGGCATGAGGCGGGGGGGCGCACACCCGCAGGTCACCCGCACTCGCCCACACCTGGTTAGCTGGGCGGGCGTGCGTTCCCTCCCCGATTTCCATCCCTTCGATAAAAGATGGTGGCCTCAAAAGTGCTGTTCTGTTTAGCGGCCACTTTAAATAGATAGGTAGGTGCGGACGACAGTTACAGGACCCTTACATATTATATCCAAATAAGGATCTGAGTTACTCTCAAGTTGCGCCTAAAGATGTTTTACTTCACCTCTCTTCACGTACTTTTCACCTCTTAGCCTCTGCGACTAGGTAGTAGGTATCATCATCATCATCAACCGATAGACGTCCACTGCTGGACATAGGTCTCTTGTAGGGACTTCCACGCGCCACGGTCCATCCAGCTTTCTCTTACGAATCTCCTCATTAGATCACTTACATCTACTTACTTAGTTCTATATGGGTTACCTGGAAGAGATCACTTTAGTGATAAAGGTCGCCGTTTTTTTTTAGGGTATCCTGTATTCTTACTCTTTGTAATTTTGTTAACAATAAAGCTGTTTATTATTATTATTACATCGTAAGTTCGATACACACGGACCAAACCTACTGGTGCCAAAATAATGTTTAGGTAGGTATGGGTACATATATTGGCTAAGTTTTGGTAGAAAATTTTGTTTTAACACTGGTTTTGGCTTCTTTCTTCTTTTCTTGCTGGGATTGATGTTTAGTTGTTTGTTTAAATGGGTAATTGATGCGCATCTCTTTTTAGGAAAACTTTCTTTGTTAGATAAAGACATGATAAAGATGAGAATTGATTTTTTTATTGATTGACATTGAATGTTGTTTTGACAAGTGTCACGTCTTGTCATGTGTCACAATTGACACTTGTTTCGTTTAGTAGTAATTAATTTTAATTCTGAACATATTTTGTGTTAATGTTTTGATACCTACAAATCCTGGAGATTACTCAGATACATGTGAAGCCTTGTTGTTCCACCGTCAGGCAAGACGGCCGACACCTGTGCAGATGTAATCCAGCCTAACACAACACTGGGTAGAATGTTTCGCACAAACAAACACGTCAGATCACCATTAGAGTGTTTATGGCCGGTACACATCGTGCCAGTCGCTCTATTCTGCAGTAATTTCATCATCATCCAGTATTTGTTTGGTGGGAGGCTTCGGCCGTGGCTAGTTACCACCCTACCGGCAAAGCCGTGCCGCCAAGCGATCTAGCGTTCCGGATCCGGTACGATGCCGTGTAGAAACAAAAGGGGTATGGGTTTAATAAAAACTGCCATACCCCTTCCAGGTTAGCCCGCTTCGATCTTAGACTGCATCGTCACTTACCACCAGGTAAGATTGCAGTCAAGGGCTAGGTAACTTGTATCTGAATAAAAAAAAATTATCATGATCAACCCATCGCACACTACAGAGCACGGGTCTCCTCTCAGAGTGAGAAGGGTTTTGGCCATAGTCTACCACGCTGGCCGTGTGCGGATTGGTAGACTTCACACACCTTTGAGACATTCAACCCCTAGGAGGGTGAAATAGATGTTTGAAAATTCTGTAGTCCACGCGGACGAAGTCGCGAGCATAAGCTAGTATTTTATAAACGAAACACGTAAACTGTGAACAAGCAAGTAAGACAAGGGAAACTAAGAGATAAAGTTAATCGAGGATACTTTACGATTGCGAATCGCTGATACAAGCACGATGTTGTTTGTTTGTTTGTTTGCTAAACCCACGTTTAACTGCGCGCAGGACTCAGGTAGAGTCCGTTCAACTCTACATGAGAAACTAGTTTAGGCGATATCTTATTTAGTTCAATTATTCGTCATGTAACTTACTTAAAAATGCGTATTTAAATTCGGGGACATAAAGAAAATGAAAACTGTTTATTTTTCTCTTTACATAAAACGGTAACAACTGCTTTAGTTAGAAACTGCGTTACAGTTGTTAACGCACACCTCCAGATTGAGAAATTACAAAAGAAAAAAAGAACAATGTTAAAAATCAAAGAACATTATGTTAGATTAATATGTGTGTGAGCGTGTGTGTGTGTGGGTGTGAGTGTGTTGTGTATGTGTGCACAGTAATTGTCGATTATTAAATGTATGTGTTGATTG
This sequence comes from Maniola hyperantus, assembly GCF_902806685.2. Lineage (NCBI taxonomy): Eukaryota > Metazoa > Arthropoda > Insecta > Lepidoptera > Nymphalidae > Maniola > Maniola hyperantus. Next base: position 922,202 of record NC_048549.1, read on the forward strand.
TTAAACATGTCCCTGCGTGCGACACTATTTACAGTAGTAGTACGTGACAGGTCGAGATGGCAATCGGAGTATGGGGCAGGGAGTCGCGTACTCCTAGGCGTACTATACCTCACTTCAGACTGCAGGCAACGGCCAACGCCAAACAATATTTGATACCAAATGTTAGTTAGTTGCACCAAATATAATATAATTTTAGTAATGTATGAATATATATAGTATAGTATAAATATAATCTGTATATATAAAATTCAAAGTCCTGACTGACTGACTGACATATATATCAACGCACAGCCTAAACCGCTGGTCTCAGAGACATGAAATTTTGAGGGTGTGTTCTTTGTAAAGAGTAGGTATCCACTAAGAAAGGATTTTTCGAAATTCTACCCGTAAGTGGGTTAAATAGGGGATGAAAGTTTGTACGAAAGTACGTCATTTTTCAAGTTATTTGCATGAAAATTGGTATTTGGGTTTTCGGTCACAAATGAAGAAATACGTGTTCCAGGATTTTTGGAAATTCAATCCCCACCTCTATTTTTCATTCCACCCGAGCGAAGCCGGGGTGGGTCAGCTAGTATAATATAATATAGTATGAATGAGGTCGATGAACTTTGTCAGCCCTAGCACAGACTATTTGGGCTGCAAACTGCCAACACCTGTCTCGGCTTTCTATCTAGTGCTTTGGTCTAAAAGTGTGGTGTAAATTGTTCACTTTTCATTTTGTCTAAATAAATTAAAAAAAAAAATACATACAACCTAAAAACATTACCTTTCTTTTGGTACAGTAAGGTAAAAATATACTTCTTATGTGCTTGAATAAGCATTTTCTAGGGCTCTATATTATAGAACTAGAACAGATTGCGTTTGATTTTGTTAGTACTATCTACATTCCTATTGTAAAGTTCTATACTTAAGCCTAAATAAAACTAAAAAGAAAATTAAACTCGAATCTGAATTTAGCTTCATTTCCGCTGCGTTAAATCAAAACGAGATAAAAGCGGAAAAACTTCAGCTATGTTATAATACTAAAATTAAATTAATAGCTGCAGCCGAAATGGAATCCATTGTGAAATGCGGTGCTTTATGTTTTCCCATCTTGTAATTAATGCGTATTCAATCATTTCAACATTCGGATTTTCGGATACATTTATCATTTTTGCGCAATTCTTTCCGGCGTTTTGTTGTTACCATTTTAAAAGTTTTTAAAAAGGTTTAAAAAAAGAAAAGAATATTAGCCATGTTAAATGACTAATATTCCCCTTTCCTCTCCAACTAAGCGTCAAGCTTGTGCTAGGAGTAGGTACGACAATTTAGTGCAACGGGCGGGGTTTGAACCGTCGATCTTTCGGTTATCAGTCCACTCCTTTACCCGTTGAGCTATTGAGGCTCAAAAAAGATTTTGTTTGAAAGGTGACTTGATCTTAGCTAAGTATAATCCAAGAAATAAGTTCAGCCGTTTGAAGCTTATCAGCTTTTTTTAAGTTTTCTTATTAGACCGCTTATTACGGTCCGACCAATACCTAATATTAGTATCCAACCAAATTCTAATAAGGTCAAACTCTAATAGGGCCAAATTATCATAAGGCGACGCATTGGCATCATCATCATCAACCAATAGACGTCCACTGCTGGACATAGGTCTCTTGTAGGGACTTCCGCACGCTACGGTCTTGCGCCGCCTGAATCCAGCGACTCCCTGCGACTCGTCTGATGTCGTCCGTCCACCTAGTGGGGGGTCTTCCAGCGCTGCGTCTTCCGGTGCGAGGTCGCCATTCCAGCACCTTGGGACCCCAACGTCTATCGGTTGTACGAACTATGTGCCCTGCCCATTGCGACTTCAGCTTCGCAATCCGTTGAGCTATGTCGGTTACTCTAGTTCTCCTACGGATCTTCTCATTTCTGATTTGATCACGTAGAGAAACTCCAAGCATAGCTCTCTCCATCGCCCGCTGAGTTATGACTCGCATTGGCATTGTAGTGTGTTATGTACTGATAGAGGCGTCTCTAGCCCTTGTGGCGCCCGTGTGCAACCAGTACCCTGGCGCCCTCTAGTCTAGGGTCAAAATGGAATACTAACATATATTTTCAAAAGGAAAATCGGATGCAAATGGTGCAATTTTAAATAATGACGGCGTCGGCCATAACACGAGCGCAGGGTCTTTGAGAGCGCCGGCATCGACGCATCTTTGGAGGTGTCGCATTAGAGGGCGCTCGGCGCCCCCTTAGACCCGGCGCCCGTGTGCGCCGCGCACCCTGCACCATAGGTAAAGACGCCTCTGTTAATGTACACGTTATATTATATTAAGTTTTTTAGAATGAATTTTTAACTATTTCTTTTCTATAAAATGTTATATAAAAATTTCCTAACAAGACGCATGTTTTAATTTTATAGCAGAACTATAAAAGCAAACGAGGCGCGACAAAAGTTAACAGTTAACTACAAACGACCACACTCGCTTTGACTTTGACCGGTGGTTTTTAACGATGTTTACTGAGTTATTTATGTTTTTAGTAGAGTGTTTATTTAAAGTAGGCATATCATGGGGAAATGACACAATTTTCTGAACTCAATGTACATAAAATATGTATTAAGTATAGAGCCTTGAGAGATGTATGCGAACTTTAAGTCTTCTCTTTGGGGTATTCGGGACTCTCTAACTTTTCGGAGCTAAGTGCGTTTTAAGCAAATGTATATAATGACATGATGCTTTAACGGTGAAGGAAAGTAGAGTGCGGAAATCTGCATGTGTGACAGTTCTAGCTATAATGTTCTCAAAGGTGTATCAAGTCTGTCAATTCACTGCCACAAGCCTATGGCTGCGGATGGACTAAGGCCTACTAAACGCTTGTCATACTGAAAAGAGACCCGTCTTCAATAGTGGGTTGGCAATGGATGAATGATGATGATTATGAAACCCATAATCAAAATCTTACTTATTATTACAGCGGTACTCAGAGTCGCTAATTGTTACTTAAGATTGAGTTAAAACCAGACAGATTTATGTGAGAGATATAGCTCTGTCTCGTTTTAAGTAAACTTAAGTAACGATTAAGCGACTATGAGTACGGCTGTTAGTCAACTCGTAAGTGTAAGTATACACTTACGACTTGACTACTAGGAGTTCGAAACAGTTCTTAACTTTTAAATAAATACTAATATTTCATGTAATCGTTTTTGAGTGTGCCAGTTAATCGATTCAAAAATGGGCCGCCTGTGCAAACATGAGGGTCAAAGCAATTTCAGACTTCAACAAAAAACATCTTAATAGAATTTCGTATCTTTTGTTTTTCTTGTCAGGATGATGGATTTGGTACTCTGCGACCCTCGCAAATTGTCTCGCTGGACCCGACAACCCATGACTTATTATTTTAGCCCCTTCAGGGGCCCTTTGGATTTGAGAAATATAAAAAATCCATACTAACCCTATTCCTTGTTAATAGATCATAAATCATGCCCGTATGATTTTATCAACAAGCTATTGAAAAATAAACTTTATATTACTGCTAAGATAGAGTTTATATTGATTTGTATTTAATGTTTTTCCCATGAACTATTTGCAAAAATGACCCTTAGGAAGTCAGAATAAGGTATGTCTGTGTTACAGTTTAGCGATCATACAGTAATTCATTCATCAAATTTCATGATTCTGGATCAACGGTAAGTACCCTATAGGTTTCTTGACGGACACGACAGACAGACAGACAACGAAGTGATCCTATAAGGGTTTATTTTCCTTTTGATCCGTTTGTGCTATGACAAAACTTATTTTATCAGAAAAAGTGCATATAATCGAAATCTTTTGTATTTTTGGTTGATTATTTTTAACACGCATTAATCCCTATACAGTACTCATCTGATGAAAAGTTACCTCTTGATTACGCTGGCAGTTTGTGACTTTGCACTGGTATTCATAGTCAACGTAGGGGCTTCTTTAGGCGTCGATTTAGACGACATGACATCATATTCAACCTTTATACATTGCATAATGACCGGTTCCCTAAAAAGCCCCTATCTTGACTATATGAATTCCAGTAGGTATTAGTTAGAAGCGGGGCAACTTGGAGCTTTTAAACTTTTACAGCTTAAATAGGAATGTCTGTTTACTCACTGTATGTTGGCTAAACTGCGTTCTTTGTTGTTCAATTGGCCGGAAAAGACAGATGGTTTTATAATTGCGTATCGTCATTGCGGGATGCTTCATGTCGTGGATATCAAATCAGATTGATGACTTATTGTCTTGTAATTAGTTTACGAGTTATTGTATTGTACTGTCTTCAATTGCTTTGTTGAAGCGATCAGTTACAGCCAGGGGCTAGTGCGGAAGTTGTGACTATCACATTGTGACAATCGCAATCGTTTTACTCCTGTACTGGCTGGATTTATGTAACCCTTTCTTACTGAAATAACTGTCTTTGAACATATGGATGACGAGTCATGGTTGCTACCCATGAGCTTCATAAGATAGCTTAAAATAAGAGCCTCAATAGTTCAACGGTTAGAGGAGCGGACTGAAAACCGAAAGGTCGCCGGTTCAAACCCCACCCGTTGCACTATTGTTGTACCTACTCCTAGCACAAGCTTAACGCTTAGTTGGAGGGGAAAGGGGAATATTAGTCATCATAGATAATATTTAAAAAAAAAACACTTAGCGGGCGATGGAGAGAGCTATGCTTGAAGTTTCTCTACGAGATCAAATAAGGAGTGAGAAGATCCGTAGAAGAATGTAGCCGAAATAGCTCAATGGATTGCGAAGCTGAAGTGGCAATGGGCAGGACACATAGTTCGAAAAAGCGATACGTAAATGTTGGGGTCCCAAGGTGCAAGAATGGCGACCTTGCAACGGAAAGCGCAGCTTTGGAAGACCCCCACTAGGTGGACGGACGTGATCATGATGATGAGGATAATATCTAATCCTATAAAAAAAATTTGGAGACCCCCACTTTTTTGGATGTAATATCCGTCAATTTTTTTTCGTATAAAATGAACCCGGACCATAAAAATGAATCATTCATCAAAATCGGTCCAGTAGTTTAGGCGCTACAGTGGAACAAACAAAAGGTACATGACTGGTAATATCATAACCTTTCCTTTTTGGCTTTGTCGTAAAAGTTTTAAAGTCGGGTAAAAATAAGTATAATGACGAAATTATAACCCTAAATTAGCAAAGACAATCGGAATCGAGAAACTGATTTCCGTCGGAACACTGAGGCAGAACTCATTCACAAAACAATGGGTTATTATTGTTTTTGCCGACGCTGTAATAACGACGAATTGCCCGACTATTATTATAATGGGTAGCGATAGCAAAAAACGTGCGAATTTTCAAGAACATATATGGAAACTAGATTAAGGAAATAATAGGAACGCTTGTTCTTAAAAATCCAAGTAATTTTTGAGTTTCATCAAATAATAAAAGTTTTAATTTTGGCTTTTTGTAAATAAACAAATCTATATATAGAGATTTGTTTATTATATATATAATGTAAATCTGTGACTTTTGTGCAAAATATAAATTCCACTACAGTGACTTATATATACTGTCCACTAACAATAAAACTTGCAGAAGTCAGCTGTCAATATGAGCGTCCGCAAGTCTTAGCGACTAAAACTTGCAGAAATAAACTAACTACCAGCCGCACTCAGATTAGCTTAATCGTTACTAAAGGCATTCCTTATCCACTGTAGACTTTAATATTTTATATCTACCTATTTAGCACGAATAATTTTTCGTTTTACTAAACTAGTTGGCAGAAAAGTCTGACATTTTATATAAATAGATACCTAGTTCTACTTACGATATAAATTTTTTTTGCGAACAGTCCAAAGTTAAGATGCAGTCACAGCCGTCATTAGCAAGCGATCGTAATGACAGGCGTCGTAAACTCAGTCTGTCGACCGACAAAAAAAATATAACCATCATTGCAATATTAGATCCATTTTTTTCATTTAGCGTAAAGTTGAACTACCTAACTTTGCAACTTTGGCACAAGTCTTTTACCCGATGACCAATCGGGTTAGAGCAAGCTAAGTGTTTGGTAAAGCTCTGAAGAGTGATAAAGACAAAAACACTTTTTTTGTCTTTGTCATAGTTTAGCTTTTTTTTGTTGGGCTCAGTTGTTATCTGTGCCCAACAAACCTCTATGATAGTAAATTGCGAATATTACGAGGTTTTCTGTTTTAAATTTAGTGTTGAAGGTGTGTAGAAGCTATTTATGGTGCACTAGATGATGCCCGCGACTTCGTCCGCGTGGATTTAGCTTTTTAAAAATCCTGTGGGAACTCTTCATTTTTCCGGGATAAAAAGTAGCCTATGTCCTTCCCTGGGATGCAAGCTATATTTGTACCAAATTTCGTCAAAATCGGTTGAACGGTTGAGACGTGAAAAGCTAGCAGACACACAGACAGACAGACACACTTTCGCATTTATAATATTAGTATGGATTCCTGTGTGATCGCCTGTAACAGTCGTAGCGAACGTAAATTATGAAACATAACCTTTCATTCGTTAGTATGATTTCTTTTGTTGTTTTGTGCATTTCGGTAGGGCGATTGTCTAAAACCTGCATCAATCATTATTACAATCTCAATTGTTCTGATTGGCTGAATTTGTGCGATTCTTGTTGCAACAATGCATTGTGGCCAATAGTGAGCGAGCATTAACCAATCAGAGATGATTGCGATCGTGACATTGTAGCTGTCAAACAACCGCGGTAGGGCCACGGGTTTACGCGTCTGACAAGTCTTTGTTTGTCTGAGTAACGCGGTGTCCTATGTGAGCGACGAATACGACGCGAGGCGACGCGACGCGACACGACGACGCGACGTCTCGTCTGCGTCTCGCCGCAGACTGCGATATAGGCCGCATGCACGGAATGCCGTTGAGTTGATCGCGTTCGTCGCGTTCGCAGCGTCGCGTCGCGTAGTATTCGTCGCTCGCGCAGGACACCGCGTAAAAGAAGTAAGTACACTCTATGAATGAATTAGATCTCAAACTCTAAAATTTGCGATAGTCACTTAGGGCTCTACTGTTTGACGAGCACTGCAACCAGCAAAACATATCGCTAACGGGACACTAAACACTACACTAAACGCTGCACTAATACAGGTTTCCGCGCTCGTGACGCAAGCACACAGACCGACAAGCGTCACATGCTCATTATTAATATTAACATTGACACTCGACGACGTGTGGTCTAAAATATAAGCTGAGTAGAGCTAAAACTACCTGCAGATTCTGTGGAAAATCGTTTGAAGTGAATTTTTAGGGTTCCGTAGCCGAGTGACAAAAAACGGAACCCTTATAGACGCGTGACGTCCGTCTGTCCGTCCGTATGTCACAGCCACTTTTTTCCGAAACTATAAGAGCTATACTGTAGAAACTTGGTAAGTAGATGTATTCTGTGAACCGCATAAAGATTTCTACACTAAAATAGAAAAAAAAACAATGAATTTTTGGGGTTCCCCATACTTAGGACTGAAACTCAAAAAAATTTTTTTCATTGAACCCATACATGTGTGGTATCTATGTAATAGGTCTTTAAAAATTATATTGAAGTTTCTACTTTAATTTTTTTCTAAACTAAATAGTTTGCGCGAGAGACACTTCCAAAGTTGTAAAATGTATGTCAACAGGGGGGGGCCCTGTAACTTCTAAAATAACAGAATGATAAAACTAAAAAATATATAATGTACATTACCCTGCAAACTTCCACCGAAAATTGGTTTGAACGAGATCTAGTAAGTAGTTTTTGATTTATCGTGCAAAATGTCGATAAAATACGATTGTACTACGGAACCCTCAGTGCGCGAGTCTGATTCGCACTTGGCTGGTTTTTTATTTTTTGTGATTTTAAACTCGATGAAACGAAAAAGAGACACTAAAAATAAACAAAACACATAGGTGCATCTATAGGATTTAGCTTGCGAGAGAATGAGATACAGGGTGTAACCAGAACGCTAACAAAAACGAAGACAGATGATTAGTATATGATACCACAAAAAAAAAACCGCGAAAAAATTTACCAAAAAATCCTATATTTTGTAAAAGTTAACGAGATATTGCAAATAAAACATCTGACTGACGCTAGAGGTCAACGAACGTTGCGTAAGTAGGCCACTCGGAGTCAATGCTGCGTGGGGTAGGTGGGGCATTGACCCGAGTTTAGCACGCTATACATTGCGGGTTTGAAAAATACTAAATCACTAAAACTACAAAATGAGGCAAATGGTTATCGGTATTGGATTGTGTTTAGGTAGTATAACAATAACGCTATGTTTTTACTAGCGTTCTGGTTACAGCCTGTAGAATACGTTATACAATGTTTCCTATTATTTCATACTTCAGTTAGCAAGCCTCTTGTGTCATTTCAGGCACAAACCACTAAGGCTTACTGGTCTGTGCATTTCAGGGGTTGTAAACCCCTCTCCAACCTCAATTGACAGCTCTAAATCTAGTATTATCCTTTTCTGCATGGAGCGTTCTAGATACATTTACAGCTGTCTGAGTTTAATTTAGAGCACAGAGAATTCAACCTCAAGAGTACGCATATACAAGGTTTTGCGTGAAAACAAAATCGTAAGATGTTAGCGGGGGACAGGGGAGGATGCTTTGTTGTGATTGGTGGCCTCACAAGTCACGTAATCAAGACAATGTGCGGAATGAGGCTACCGAACGGTCGTGGGCCGACTTTTATGCTAAGCCTACCTAAGCTTGGCGATCGGTGGTGTCCGGCTATTAGGCGTCTTCAGGTGGTGGTCTGTGAGAGAGAGTAAACCATATTAACGCTACATGTCCTACCTTGTGCCCCAAAAAACCGGCAAATCTTTGTTTTGACAGGTGTCAGTCCACGCGCCCGTGGCCCCATATTTTTTTTATTCCGCATTTCTATTTTATTTGCCTCATATTTTTTTGTGTAGGTTTTGTTTGAACACATGAAGATGCCACGTGTTAGTATAAGTGTTACTATTGATCATTTATTATTGTTACATTAAGAACATAGTATATTTGTCTTTAATAACTCTAATCTAATAAAAAAAAAAAAACTGACTTCCAAAACCACTACAAAGTTAAAAATAACTTTTGTTTCTACACGTGTATCTGTGTATGTTGAAGTCGGACGTGCTTTGAACCGAATTCTTTCAAAATCTAGAGTCAATAGAAAAAGAATAGTGCTACCTTTTCAAACCCGAATTTCCCAAATGAATTATTTACGTTTAACAACTTTTTTTTTGTTTCAGGTAATTTTAACATTCTGGCATCTATCTAACTTCCACGCATCGCTGCACCGGAGAGATCGTCAAAGTTTGTTTACTTAAACTTTTATACAAAAAAGTAATTTAAATAGAAACCCACTTTATCATGGGTACCTTTTTAACTGAATTCAGTACCACTTCCTCATTTATTAAACAAAATGAAGCAAAACAAAAACCGTGTAATTTGGAAGTTTTTGCCGGAGAACTCTGAAGCTACGATTTTACCGATACGTTGCTTTTGCATTGAACGATATTGGAGAAGACACGATTTTAAACAAGCAAAATTATTTGTCTTATCATGGAGTCTTGAGTTGAGGAGATCTTGAGTTTTCGTAAAGTGAAATTTTAATAATCTACTCTTTTATAAGCTTATGTTTCTTATTGGTAAAAAGCTGTAAACCATAGTCGTAGTTACCAAAGAAATATTGGTATTAGGTTTGTAAATATATACGCTATAGATCCTAATAATATTATAAATGTCAAAGTGTGGATGTTTGGATGTTTGTTACTCAATCACGCAAAAACGGCTGAACGGATTTGGATGAAATTTGGAATGGAGATAGATTATGCCCTGGATTAACACACACACACACACACACACACACACACACATAGGTTACTTTTTATACCGGAAAATCAAAGAGTTCCCGCGGGATTTTGAAAAATGTAAAATCCACGCGGACGAAGTCGCGGGCATCAGCTAGTAATAAATAATCGTAAATAGATGCAACGTCGTCTCGTATGTTGTAAAGAGACTGTTGTCTGGTTTAGTTTCACTCGGGAATAAATTCTTTTCTCTGGTGGTCCATTAAATCTGTCATCGGTTCAGCTTGTGTCTCATTACCACTGAATTTGTAAATATACGCTGTGTTATTTAACGTATCGTCATGTCGTACCGATGTCGTATTGATGTCGTATACTATACTTTTTAGGGTTCAGTACCCAAAGGCTAAATCCCCAGGCTATATCTTATGAACCGTGGTCCGTGATTTTGAAACCGACCGTTGAAATTTTCACAGATATGTTTTTCTGTTGCCGCTATAACAACAAATACTACTCGTAAAAATGAATAAAATGTTATATGATGTAAGGGTGCTCCCAAACAACAAACGTGATTTTTTGCTCGTTTTTATAAATAATGGTACGGAACCCTTCGTGCGCGAGTCTGATTCGCACTTGGCTGGTTTTTAGTTTATTGTGGCTAAAATGGTCGTTTACAAAATAATAAAATTATAATTCACTCAAGGATAAGTAAATCATACTCACTCGAGGAATTACTTAACTTGGATGCAGTTCAATTTAGAACGTGATCGAATTAAGGTTAGCGCACACTTTTGTGTCGTATTTTTTTACGATGCTCCAGATAAATATTGGTACTGAGTATTGACTCTGTGCACACCTAAATTTTAGAGTATTCGCATCCTCTTACTAATGCATTTAGAAAAGGACAGCTGATACAGTTTGACAGTTTTAAATTTAATTTAGAGCCGTTAAACCTCGTGACTTTAGAGCTGTCAGTCGCGAGCCAATTGTTTAAATTTGTAGCGTGCACTAAAATTTAGAGTTTAGGGTATTATATATAAAATTTAGAGTATTTCAATGTAAAATTCATGTTCCGTCCCTTTTTAGCAATATTAAAAAGAAAAAGATGCAGATAGTCTAAATTTAGTTTAGAGAAAGACAAGAGAATCGGCGCCATTATGTTTCATTATAATATTATCGTGTTCAAAACTCACAAAAATTATGGTCACAAGACATGAGTCTAATATTATATGAGTTTTATACTTGCTCTACGTATAATGCATTAATAAAATTAATATTATCATCATCATCATCACCACTCCACTGGTCCACTACTGAGCACAGGTCTCTTAGAATGTCAAGGATTAAGGCCATTGTCCGCCACGCTACTCGCTAGCCAAGTGCAGATTGGCAGACTTCACACACTTTTAAGAACATTATAAAGAACTCTCAAACATGCAGGTTCCTTACGATGTTTTTCGTCACCGTTAAAGCAAGTGATATTAAATTAATGATTTTAAACTTATTTCGTGGTTTAACGACATATTATAATGTAGTTAACGGGTACAATGTACGTACCACGATTAATTTGAAGTTTTTATTAATTGTCGATCTTCTTCTTCTAGAATCTAGTGCCATCTCATACTGGAGGTTGGCAATCATTAAGGCTAACTGGATGTTGTTCACTGCTGCCCTAAACAGTGACTTTATTTTTCGATATTTTTTATTTGTCGATATTTCAACACAATTGCACGGGTCGTGGTCACGACGGGTTAGTGTGCGTTTTAATTGGTCAAAACGCACATTAACTCCGAAAGTTAAAAGTGTGTGCCCGGGATCGGACCCCCGACCTCACGAATAGGATTTTTTTTTCTCTTTATTTTGAAGCTTAGTCACTTAGTGACTATGTCGCTTCGTAAGGTAAACAATACACACAAAATCACCAAAATCTTACCCTCTAATCTTAAAATAATTTTTAACTAGCTTATATAATAACTTGGCCTGATCACTCGCAGGGAAAGAAAGAAAGGTAACACAATTAAAAATATTTAAATTAGAATCCAAAATATTACACAAACTTAACCTGAATGATTCATTCCGAACACACTCCAGCAACACATGGTATAATGCCGATGTCTTAACCACTAGGTTCAGAATCTTATTGCAATGTGCGTGCACCTTTAGTTCATTCAGCCGGCGCGGTGCGGCGTGTCATTAGCACCTAATAAAGCGTCGGTGTAACATAAACACAGAATGTACGCGACCGCTCGCCGGGTTCTAATTTTGAAAATCGTCCCCAGACTGCGAGCTATTTGTATTCGAATTTAGAACATCATTTTTTTTAAATAATTTAATAGAGGAGGTTTTTAAAATTCAAACGGTTCAAACCCCGCCCGTTGCACTGTTGTCGTACCTACTCCTAGCATAAGCTTGACGCTTAGTTGGAGAGGAAAGGGGAATATTATCTCTATGGGAATATTAGTCATTAAAATGGCTAATATTCTTTAAAAAAAAATTGTATACAATGAACCAAAAGCTTAATTTGCTATAATCCACTGAACAGGTCGAATCTTTATGGTGCAACATGCAGCATGCGACATGCACCATACAGATTCGACTTGTTTCAGCGGATTATAGCAAATTAAGCTTTTGGTTCAATGTATATCATGGATTTCCGCAAAGCAACGCCTGCTATATTTTTCGGAACCGGCAGACATTGCATTCCTTTGGCTGTCGCGACCTAGAAGTCCATTTTAGACTACAGTCCTTTCTAGTCACTTATTAGTCTTAGTCACTGCTAATGTAATTTTTTTTGTAAAGTCTCACTTAGCGCCTGGTAGCAATGTTATTATAAAATATGCGAAAGTATATGTTTGTTTGTTGGTTGACAATTTTTTCCAAGGCATGTAGAACTGAACTGAGTTATTGTGAAATCCTATAAAAACAGTTGAATCAAACACCGTTTCATTTCTGCGAATTTGCGACCAGCTTTACTTAAGAAATACCTAAATGATGAAGTACGGCAAAAAATCCGATCAAGTGCGAGTCGGACTCGCAAACGAAGGGTTCCGTAACATCATACAAAAAATAAGTACTTATCCGATCCGAGTCTGTGAAAATACATACGTTCCGAAGTCGTCATAGAAGTATTTGTATGGTAGCTCATGACATATGGCGTACAGTACGCGGCAGAAAGTAATGTATATCGGCCTTTAGAATGACATTTCGACTTTGTAGAGCGTTGTCTCTGTCACTCATACCTATATGACGTTTTGTCGGTTTCAACGACAGAGACAACGCTCTACAAATCTGCTATCTTCTAAAGGTCGATGTACATTACTTGATGCCGCGTACTGTAGATATTTTTCATATTCGTATTTTCACGAATTCGGATCGGGTGTATGCGTGATCGCTCTAAGGGTTTTTCTCTTGAGATTCGGAACCCTAAAAATTACCGTTATCGGTTGTCAGATTGTGTGACAAAGTCATACACAATATCGATTGGCCTCCGATATGCCACCGATAACAAGCGATCAAAGTGAAAAGGGTGCACTTGAATTTGTACTCTTCGATCGTGACTTGAAAAGAAACCCAAACTTTTTTTATTTGGCTGTTTTTTTAGGTCTTTCAAAATACTCATTGATTTTTGAACTTACAAAACATAAAATGAGCTTGTAAGATGTAATTTTTTAGGTCCTATAAAATGCCCAACGTTCACAGGATTAGTGCCTAGTATCTAATCGCTCCTCAACAATGACCAGAATATTCTATTTATTTGGTTTACTTCCTTTACGTCATATTAAATGCTTGATGATCACAGAATAAGCATGAAAATATTTACTCTACAATGTGACCAAAATGACTAAATAAAAAAAAACCGGCCAAGTGCGAGTCGGACTTGCACACGAAAGGTTCCGTACTATTGTACAAGATATTTTAACGTTTTTATGTGCAACAGATAAAGATTGATGTGACACGAAAAATTTCGTGAACACATATTTTTTGTGATGTGCTTTACGGTTTTCGGATTTATTCCTTTACTTGTGCTATAAGACCTACCTATCTACCAAATCTCATGATACTCTGATAGGTACCCCATAGTAAACCTATAGATAGGTTTTCTTGACAGGCACAACGAACAGATGGACATACAGATATACAGACAGACAACAAAGTGATTCTATAAGAGGTCCTTTTTTCCTTTTGAGATACGGAACCGTAATAAACGACTAAACGGTGCCTGCAACTTTAAAAACGCTCGCGCTTATGAATTAAGCTTTTTAATATAACAACGATGACAGCAAGACAAATTAATACGCGCGACATGTGCTCGCATTAGATAGGATTAAAAACAGAACAAAAGTATAATTAAACCGGTTGTTTAATGGCCACACCAACACCACGCTCACGCCTTGTCACTGGGTTTATTAGTTTACTGATGATTAAATGCTTTGGAAATTATAAAGTAACACATTTAGGCATTGGACATGAAGATAGAGTATTATATTTAATTCCGATTTCAAGTTAACGTTATTTTTTTTCTATTTTCTTAAAGTTCCGTACCTCAAAAGGAAAAAAGGAACCCTTGTAGGATCACTTCGTTGTCTGTCTGTCCGTCTGTCGTCTCTGTCAAGAAAACCTATAGGGTACTTCCCGTTGACCTAGAATCATGAAAATTGGCAGCCAGGTAGGTTTTATAACACAAGTAAAGGAAAAAATCCGAAAGCCGTAAATTTGTGGTTAGATCACAAAAAAAGGAAAATGTGTTCATGAACAAATAATTAGTATTTTCAATTTTCAAAGATAGTTATACCAGAGTGGGGTTTCAAAGGGCTTTACCTGTACATTCAAACAGATTTTTATTTATTTTTATGCATATTACTTTTGATTTATCGAGCAAAAGTGTCGAAAAATTACGACTGTAGTACGGAACTCTCGGTGCGCGAGTCTTACTTGGCCGGTTTTTTATTTCAAGTTAACGTTTTTAGGGTGCCGTACCTCAAAAAAAACAGAACCCTTATACTTATAGGATCACTTTGTTGTCTGTTTGTCTGTCTGTCGGTCTGTCAAGAAACCTACAGGGTACTTTCCGTTGACCTAGAATCATGAAATTTGGCAGGTAGGTAGGTCTTGTAGCAGACATTCGGGGAAAAATCTGAAAAACGTGAATTTGTAGTTATATCACACAAGAAAAATTAATTTGTAGTCATGAACTAATAATTAGTATTTTCAATTTTCGAAGTAAGATAACTATAGGTATCAAGTGGGGTATCATAATATGAAAGGTCTTTTAATGTGCATTCTAAAACAGATTTTTATTTATTTTTATGCATAATACTTTTTTTATCGAGCAAAATGTCGAAAAAATACGACTGTAGTACGGAACTCGCGGTGCGCGAGTCTTACTTGGCCGGTTTTTTATTTCGAGTTAACTTTTTTATTTTTTTTAATAAATTTAAGAAATTCAGAAATCATAAAATTCTAAACCCTTGCCGGGAATCGAACCCGGGACCTCCTACTAATAAGACCACAGCGCTTACCACTGTCGTAGGGAGGTCGTCATTCTGAGGAGGCGAGACCCGTTCTCAGTAGTGTGCCGGCGAGTGGATGATAAGGTATATTATTAAATATTTATTTACTTGCATGAATGCATGGGTATATTTGGTCTGGATCGTCTTTTTGGCATGCAGCGTGGTAGCATTAAGGCGGAGTGCGCACGATTCCTCGAAATAATTTACGAACCGCCAAAGAGGCATGGTAATTAGGGCAACATACAAACATACGTGTCTTAAGGAGCGCCTTAAGCTTTAAATGATGACCGCAGTAAGATTTTCTTCCAAGAATAATAAGT
Source organism: Maniola hyperantus (assembly GCF_902806685.2). Lineage (NCBI taxonomy): Eukaryota > Metazoa > Arthropoda > Insecta > Lepidoptera > Nymphalidae > Maniola > Maniola hyperantus. The sequence goes on from NC_048549.1 coordinate 937,825, forward strand.
TACTATACCTACCTGCGTAAAAGCTGTGATAGCCTAGTGGTTAGGACGTCCGCCTTCTAATCGGACGTCGGGAGTTCGATTCCGGGCACGCACCTCTAACTTTTCGGAGTTATGTGCGTTTTAAGTAATCAAATATCACGAAAACATCGTGAGGAAACCTGCATACCTGAGAGTTAGACTATGGCCAAAACCCTTCCCTCTGAGAGGAGACCCGTGCTCTGTAGTGAGCTGGCGATGGGTTGATCATGATGATGATGATGATACCTACCTGCGACCGACGACTGAAATTACTATTAACTAGCGACCCGCCCCGGCTTCGCACGGGTAGCTTATTACAATTTTCGTAGGGATCTCTATTTTTAAAAGTAAAATATAGCCTGTTACTCAGGAATAATGTAGGTTTCTATTGGTTGAAGATTTTCATAATCGCCTCAGTAGTTCCAGAGATTACCCCCTACGAACAAACTTACAAACTTTACCTCTTTAAGATGTTAGTACCTATAGATTGACATATTTTGTATTTTGATCCATACGTATGCAGTTTGCATTACTAGATGACAGATAGACAAACATAATCGCACTTGTATACGAATATTATACATACGGAGTCATTTTTCATCTCGAATTTAACACATTTTCTATTACTGTTTAGAAAATTTACAGAATAATTAAGTATAAAATAAAAAAATATTTTATATATTGCTTGAATGTTAAAGGTATTCTATAGAAAGCCTAGGTATTGTATGAATTTGTATGCAATACAGGATTATACAGATTGGCAGTTAGGCGGCAGTTCCTAAGAAATGGTGGCCCCAACTGCCGTTCCGGGTTCCGTTCCGTTTTTTCATTCGGACCCTACGTAGGTATGGAACCCTAAAAGTTGTATAAGTAGCTCAAATCCAAGAGAAATGTGAAAAAAACTCACTCAAACCTAAATGACCGATACTGTCAAAAATGTCGGCTAATTACGACAACACCTCCCACATTTTCTTATCCTGGGGTCCGCTCTTTAATAAAAATGCGCAAAGTGCGAGTTGGACTCGCATACAAACCCTCTGGTTACGGAACCCTAACAAGTTTCGGTGAATGTTAATGATAGTAATTACAGCCATCTTGTTTAACCGTTCGGAAATGACAAATGAGTTTGTAATTGTATCACCCTTGTTTTTTTTCGGGTCTGTATGTATTTTAATACGAAGAAACTTGAAAAACACATGCAATTTGTGTTTACGTTTTTATATTTAGTAAGTGTCAGAAAACAGAATACGTGTTTGGCAGAGTTCCGTACTTAGGTCATGCTAAAAAAAAGTTGGTAAAAATTTTTTTTTTTTTTTTTTTAAATTTTAGTTTAGATGGATACAGGCTATTTTTTGTCCCGGAAAATCAAAGACGTAAATCCTCGTGGATAAACTAGGGAGGCTAGGTACTTTTATTTCAGAAAATATCAAAAAAAAATCCAAAGAGAAATAAGAAAATCCAAAGAGTTTCCACAGATTTATTTTAAAAAACCGACCACGCAGATGAAATCGCAGTCGTCATGTTCTTTGAATTCCTAATTTGATTGGTTGATCATCATGACCAACCAATCGCCGGCTAACTGCAGAGCAGTCTCCTCTCAGAGTGAGAAGGTTTTGGTCATAGCCAACCACGCTGGCCACGTGCGGATTGGTAGATTTCACACACCTTTGAGAACATTATAGAGAACTCTGAGGCATGCAGGTTCACCGTTAAAGCAAAAACCGCTCATAACTCCAAAAAGTTAGAAGTGCTTGCCCGGGATCGAACCCCTGACCTCCGATTAGAAGGCGAACGTCCTAACCACTAGGCCCTAGGCTATCACAGCTTGATTAGCTTAAACATACAGAAAATATTTCATCCAGTCCATCCCATCGGCGGTGTTCCCACTGAATTACAACATGGGGTTATTCAAGGGGCGGACCAAACAAGTTCCTGATAGGCCGGCAACGCATCGGCAGTTCCTCTGGTGCTGCAAATGTTCATGGACGGCGGTAATCACTTAACATCAGGTGACCTGCCTGCTCGTTTGCTCGGTATATCTATTTAAAAAAAAACTATACTTACAGATACAGTCAGTTTTCATGGAAGTAAATATCCAAGTTGAGTCGCGAGAGAGTTTATCAACAATTGAATCGCATCAGCGGTCTTTCGCTTTGTGTTCCTGCCAAATGTTTGCACAGATTGAGATAAAAAATAAAAAATAAACCGGCCAAGTGAGAGTCAGATTCGCGCACCGAGGGTGCCGTACCTATTACACTTATTACAGTCGTATTTTTTCGACATTTTGCCAGTTTGTCAAAACTATTATGCATGAAAATAAATCAAAAACTATTATGCATGAAAATAAATAAAAAACTGTTTTAGAATGTGTAGGTAAAGCCCTTTCATATATGATACCCCATTTGGTATAGTTATCCAAATTTGAAAATTGAAAATACTAATATTTGTTCATAATTACCGCTGGATTCAGGCGGCGCAAGACCGTGGCGTGTGGAAGTCCCTACAAGAGACCTATGTCCAGCTGTGGACGTCTATTTGATGATGATGATGATGATGATGATGATGATGATGATGATGATGATGATGATGATGATGATGATGATGATGATGATGATGATGATGAATAAACCTCCAATAGACAATAAAACCAATAGCGAATATATTAAACGCATATTAAAAAATAAGTCATAAATGTATCGTCAGACTACAAAAGAAGCCGCGGCCGTAAAAGCTTTCGAACAAACAAAATAAAGTTGTATGGATGTAGAATCAATCACGGGTGACACACACCTGATATTATTGTAGCTGGAAATGGGTCAAGACAACTCGACAGATAGAAAAACCATCGTCAAACAGATTGAAACATGGTCTACGCGTTATTGTAGACAGTTAAATATGAAGGAATTACTAGAAGAAAAACAATAAAAGACTAAACATGCTGGATGAACCAGCCACCAGCAGGGCGATTGTCTAAAACCTGCATCAATCATTATTACAATCTCAATCGTTCTGATTGGCTGAATTTGTGCGATTCTTGTTGCAACAATACATTGTGGCCAATAGTGAGCGAGCATTAACCAATCAGAGATGATTGCGATCGTGACATTGTAGCTGTCAAAAAACCGCGGTAGGGCCACAGGCAGCGCCAAAGTGACAATCGTGACAATTGCAATTGCAATTGTGGATTGTAAGGTCTACGTGTCGGGGTGTTTGGGATTTGTGTGGTGCTGCGTGGTGGTGGTGCGTATTACTTGCCTGGTGGCTGGTTCTTCCTGCATGTAAGGGAGGGCGGGCGGTGCATGTTGCACCATACAGATTCGACTTGTTTCAGCGGATTATAGCAAATTAAGCTTTTGGTTCATTGTATATCATGGATTTCCGCAAAGTAACGCCTGCTTCTATACAACATACGACAATATCTCTAAAGAGTAAAGTGGATCTGCACGATATAAATGACTTTACTTGAAGATAGTCCTTTAGTTGACTCAATTATTAATTATCTATGTATTTAGTTTTACTGTTCGCAAAGATCTTAAACGAATATTCAATATACCTCCTTATTATAAAGTTTGATAGAGCATGAAGAAGGCTCGATAACTCAATGGCACTAGGCATAGACTTATTGTAGTAGGCACTAGACTATAGCATAGAATACAATAGAATATATTTTTATTCAAGTAAACTTTTACAAGTGCTTTTAAACCGTCAAGTAGTTTAATTTACCACTGGTTCGGAATGCCGTTCCTACCGAGAAGAACCAGCAAGAAACTCGGCGGTTGCTCTTTTAATTTTTCAATTTACAATGTTATTTTAACATACTATACAAGCCATTGCAGCCCCGTGCATTGGAGCGAGTCAAATCACCGCACCGCCCGCCGCTTCAAACATAAAGTGGTCTTAAAACAGTAGGCAACAGTACCCGTAGTACAAGATTTTACGTCTCACCAAACCAAACCAAATTCGAGAGTCGAAATACTTCCGCGTTACAGTAAACTGGATCTTAAATACCTTGTTTTAAAGCTCACGTTTGTCTAAACTTCTACAGCCAGCGCTCCAAGCGGCAACATTGCGAAATTAAAATCAGTGGCATTGAATATTTGACTTCAATTCAAGGCTGTTTAGGTCTATTTTACTGTAACGCGGAAGTATTTCGACTCTCGAATTTGGTTTCGTTTGGTGAGACGTAAAATCTTGTACTACTATACGAAACGCGCCGTCCACGTTACATCAACTCCATAGCCCGTCCATAGTGACAACAAACGACGTACAGCTGACATAATTCAGGCGGGAAAGTGTCAAGCCGTATCAAAGGAATGAAATCATAAAACCCTTGTCCACACAGATTTGTCGCGCGATAAACGCCTCGCGTGTGTAGCGATAAATAGTCGCGATAACACCGCCGCGTGTGGAATGGGCATTACGTTTTGTGTCGGTATTTATGTCATTCCTGCCGCCTTTTCTTGTTGTCTCGGTATGCCGCGTTATTGTTTAGTTCTTGTTTGTAATCACTAATTAGTTTTATAGTAATGACATTATTTATCTAAGACTAGCTGATGCCTCCGACTTAGTCCGCGTGGAATTAGGTTTTTTTTTAATAGATATAGCGAGCAAACGAGCAGGTGGGTCACCTGATGTTAAGTGATTACCGCCGCCCATGAACATTTGCAGCACCAGAGGAGCCGCCGATGCGTTATTAAAAATCCCGTGGGAACTCTTTGATTTTCCGGGATAAAAAGTAGCCTATATCACTCTCCAGGTCTTTATCTATATCCGTGCAAAAAATCAGGTCAACCCGTTGCACCGTTGCGACGTGATTGAAGGACAAACCAACAAACAAAGACACTTTCGCATTTATAATAAGGGTACCTACTTATTTTTTATCCTCTGTACCGCTGTGTTTTATTTTTCTGTATCTCAGCTATTGTATTAGGGTTTTCGGGCAGGTACCCGAAAAGTGCCAACGGGACCCTAGTACTAAGCCTCCGCTATCCGTCCTTCATGTGTCTGTCTGTCAGCGGGCTGTATCTCGTGAACCGTAATAGTTAGAGAGCTGAAATTTTTACAGAATGTGTATTTTTAGTGCCGTAACAAATAATAAAAAATTCAAAATGGCCGCTTTGAAAATTTTGAAACATTAAAAAGTGTTTTCTTGTGCGAGATTTGTTTAAAATTTACTCCTTTCGGGACAGGCAAATATCAATAGTTAGGTATCATATTATAGCCTATTCAATCAAAATATTTGTAGTTGTAAGTTGTACTTAGACTTGTAGTGTGACTAACTGGTTTGTTTTATTGAGATAATTTATTCGCAATGATAGCGATGATGCATCCCAGGCTGCAGCGAATAAATCTGTCGAACGTGATAAATTATTGTGTATCCAACTTAATTTATGTTATGAAGTGGAAATGCTACGATTTCAAATAGGGGAAAGATTTTTTGCTCTTACTTCAATGGTTTATGAGTGTTCTTTTTAATCCCTGCAATGATCAATGCCTTCACTTGCCTTGAAAATCATCTTTTTTATTATTTTAGTGCTCCGGATTCTAGCATTATTAAAAAGGATGAACAAGTCCTTAATTTAAGAAGTTTTTACTAGCTGGATATAAGTCTCGCAAATTGCTATTGCGCTGGAACCACGTCTCATTAACATCGAAATAAAAATTTACCATCAGCTCGAAACTTCAGTCTAGTGCTGACGTCACTAAAATGGTGGCCACGCGCATTAGCAATTTGCGGGACTTATACATCTTTTTCAGCCCACACATTAAAGCACATAAAATCCGCCATTTTGATATTTTAAGAATTTTATGTAGGTACTTACCCCGTGACACTCGAGCCATCAAGACAAATCTAATGTCCACCACACAAACACACCATTTATCAAAATCGGTTGCGCCGTTCAGTAGTTACAAGCGAACATATTAACGGACATACAGCTCCAATACATATAATGAGGAATGTAGAGCAATGAGAGAATATTATTGCAGAAAGTTCGAGATTCAAACAAAACTTTATTCACTCAATTATTTGAGAAGCGTTGACGTAAAACATGGCGAGAAAGTCCATAAAACACGTCAAGATCAGATACTTTGATCGAATCACGGCCATCTTCATCAAAGAGCGTGGTATTTCGGAATCGATTGATCGATTCGTACCAGAAGTCTCGATTCTATTTCGATAACGATTCCCTGAACACGACGAAGTTGATTTGAATTTTAATGAACAATTTACGTTCCGTGATTTGTTTCTAATTGTTTTTGTTTTGACTTGCAGTTACGTATTCTGGTTTCTGTCTTAGATATTTAATTAAATTAGGTACCTTAATATAAATAGACAAAGTTAGTAAGTGTAGCATACTATCATAGGTTAGTATCTGTGGTCAGCACTCGCTCTATGGTCTTGAGAGTCGAAAGTACTCACTAAAATGTTCAATTGTTAAAAGTGGCCTAATAAAATACAATATTGTGAGAATGTCACATGTAATTAATAAAGTGTGATACAACATGATACATGGCGCAGTCTTTGTTGACCTACGTATAAAATCGTAAGCAAGAAACATCAAGCAACAAAATGGCGGTTTCGTCATTCAACTTACCAGAGAAATTGGATGTACTAGGAAACTTGGCTGAAAATTGGAAGTTTTTCGAACAGAATGTGAACATATATTTAACAGCCGCGGGTCTTAACAAAACCAGTAATGAGAGAAAAATTGCGATTCTTCTAAATATAATTGGTGAAGAGGGCGTGAAAATTTTTAATAATTTTTCCCTTGCTAGCGATGCTACTTATGAGCAAGTAATTCAGTTGTTCAGAGAGTATTCTGAGCCAAAACAAAATGTTTTATATTCTAGATACCTTTTCTACCAAAGGTCTCAAAAGGAGGAAGAACCTTTTGACCAGTTTGTAAATGATCTCAAAACCGAAAGGTCGACGGTTCAAACCCCTAAATTGTCGTACCTACTCCTAGCACAAGCCTGACGCTTAGTTGGAGAGGAAAGGGGAATATTAGTCATTTACCATGGCTAATATTCTTTTAAAAAAAAAGTATAGACAGACAATAGAATTTTCTAATAATAATGTGCTTCCGACCGAATTTTAATGAGACATGGTTCCAGCGCAATAGCAATTTGCGGGACCTATACAAAATAATATTAATCATGGATTAACCCTTAAAAGCAATAAACTTGCAAAAGCAAAAGCCACAAAAGCTAAATAAAAGTACCTCGCGATTTGTATGATAATGATAATAAATTACAAGAACTTGCTGTATTCAGATCGGAGGTGAAAAACTACCTTTATATTTATTGTAAGGAGGATATTAATAATATTAATGCATTTAATGGCCACGACATCAATTGAAAAGAAATATTGCACCATAAGCGAAAAAGTCGCAAAAAAACTTCAAAAGTTTAAATTTTTAGGGTTCTGTCTGTACCTCAAAAGGCATTCCGAACCAGTGGAAAATAAAACTACCTGACTATTCATAAATACTTGTAAAAAGTTTACATGAATAAAAAACATTCTATTCTATTCTATTCTAAAGGGAAAACGGAACCCTTATAGGATCATTTTGTTGTCTGTCTGTCAAGAAACCTACAGGGTACTTCCCAATTCCCATTGACCTAGAATCATGAAATTTGACGGGTGGGTAGGTCTTATAGCAGATATAAGGGGAAATATCTGACAACCGTGAATTTGTGGATACATCACACAAAAAAATTAAATTGTGGTCATGAACTAATAATTAGTATTTTCAATTTTAGAAGTAAGATAACTATATCAAGTAGGGTATCATATTATGAAAGGGCTTTACTTGTGCATTCTAAAGCAGCTTTTTATTTATTTTTATGCATAATAGTTTTGGAATTATCGTGCAAAATGTCGAAAAAATACGACTGTAGTACGGAACCCTCGTTGCGCGAGCCTGACTCGCAATTGGCCGGTTTTTTATCTCGGTAAATCGGAGAGTTCTCTCGGGATTAAAAAATCTATATCCTTGCGGACGATTTTGTAGAACTAAGTAAATTATTCAAAGAAAACTTGCATAAATTAATGTCAGACATCGTTTACAATTTGTAACTGTTAATATGTCACCACCTGGGCGTGGAAAGTAATGTAAAACCAAAACACTTGTCAAGTGCATTGTAATTGGATTAATGGTCATACAGATTTTACAGAATTATTTCATTTGGTCCATGTCTTTCATGTTGAAAAGACAAATTGGAATTTCTCGGAAAATCTTACCAACCTACATATATATGTTACATTAGATTGCACGGCTAGCTTATTACGATTTTTATTAAGTTTTTTCCGTCATAGATGATGTTAAAAAAACGTTATCTGTGCGTCTCACCCTTTCCATCTAATTCTAACCGCACCTTACCCCGAGAGAGGCCGGGTGAATGAATTTTGCTTGAGACACAAGATTTTTAGTCAAAACCGGAAAGCGTAAATTTCAAATCGACGTTTGGAATCACAGCTATTTTTGGCAAAATAAAACATTTTTTTACACAAACTAAAGACATTTAAAATGATTATGAAGTGAAGTGCGATATGAAGTTGTTAATTTTCTAATTTTCTAATTTCTTATATAGTTTATTTACGCACGAATTTACCTCAAAATTTTCCCTAAAATAGAGATGTTTCAAGGGTCAGAAGTTTTGAAACAATTATACAATTTTACCATATTAAATGTTTGAAGGCATAGATAGTGGAGAGATAAATCGATATATGGCTTACTTGTAGATCTAGAACGACAACAACGACAAGGAGGAGACAAAATAATTTGTAGGTAGTCAAGAAGGCGCCCCGGGAAAATGCCAAGAGCAAGTACCGAACGGGCGCCCTCCCGCGATTCGGCCCATATAACCGACAGGTTGGTGGGGCCATGGGAGGTGGAGGGTTGTCCCAGGTTCAAACCCCGCCCGTTGCACTATTGTCGTACTTACTCCTAGCACAAGCCTGACGCTTAGTTGGAGAGGAAAGGGGAATATTAGTCATTTAACATGGCTAATATTCTAAAAAAAATAGGTGTAATACGTTTGTATGGAGACGCGCGTAAGAAGGCCCACCTTAAATATTCGTTTTTTTTTCACCTTCCTCGTCTTCAGACCTCTTCTATACCTTAGTGTAGCACTGATAATTCTACGTATTGTTAGTGTAGAGGCCATATTAAGGTCTCTTTATTTTGTATCCCTCAAACCTCCTTTAAATCAGACTGCCTCATTAAAGACCATTTAGATAAGATCACAAACGTTTAAGTAATATTGAGCCTATAATTTTGAGGCTCGTTGTAATTTTAGTATCTCGTGTCAGTGGGGCTCTAAACACCGGGCGGTAGTGGCGGGGCGGGACCCTAATTCAATAACATTCAATTAGGCCCTAAACGGTAATTATAAAAGTCCTTGTGGTAACATAAATGGGGTACTATAGGGATATGGCAAGAAACTTAAAAACTTTACCAGGGACCTTAGATTAAAGATTGGAGACCAATCCTTAATGTAAGCAGCCATGAATTCTAATTAGAAATTAGTTGCGGAATTATTTCACTGAAAAACATTAAATAATGACCATTGGGCGTGTTAGCCAATAGAAAAGAATATTAGCCATTTTAAATGACTAATATTCCCCTTTCCTCTCCAATTAAGCGTCAAGCTTGTGCTAGGAGTAGGTACGACAATAGTGCAACGGGCGGGGTTTGAACCGTCGACCTTTCGGTTTTCAGTCCACTCCTATACCGGTTGAGCTATTGAGGCTCTAAACAAAAGAGCTGACAACAAAATGACTGAGATTAACAAAAGCACACCTTCAATACACAATACACATCACTACCCATAATTTATGCGAAAGTTTATATTTTTAGGGTTCCGTACCTCAAAAGGAAAAAGGAACCCTTGTAGGATCACTTCGTTGTCTGTCTTTTTGTCTGGCTGTCTGCCTGTCTGTCTGTCGGTCTGTCCGTTTCAAAAATTCACGCGTTGAAATTCAATTGTCGGGTGTTTTTGGTCAGATTTTATTCAGCAAGCTCTTAAGTGACTTCAAGATAAAGCTTTTATGCAACTTTAGTTTGGTATCGGGGATGTCAAGTCGTGCCGTACGCACAATTCGATAACAGCGTATAACTCAATTTAAAGCAACAAGGAATTCTTCACGCTCGAGCGATTCGTACCGGAATCGAATAAATCTCGCATCGAGACAATCGACTCACGAAGCTCGATGTAAATGTTCGGAGACCGGACGCCGGCGATGCTTTTTGCTTTCATTTGTTTTTTTTTAAATCGGTCTCGATTGATTCGGCATTTGAATGGCAAAGATTATTTTGTAAAAATATAGGAACCTACTTTCGAGATTTTTTATTAAAAACGTTATCTAGACTCGCGCATTCATGTTCAGGAGATTAAAATCCTGAAGAAGAAAAAAATTTTTTTTCTCAAAATTTAAATGCCTTGCGGCGATTACGCGCTGCATTTCCGTCATCCGAGTTCTATCCGTCATCCGTGAGAATACCAGCGATTACGATATGACATACTAGCTGATGCCCGCGACTTCGTCCGCGTGGAATTAGGTTTTTTAAAAATCCCGTGGGAACTCTTTGATTTTCCGGGATAAAAAGTAGCCTATGTCACTCTCCAGGTCTTTATCTATACCCATGCAAAAAATCACGTCAATCCGTAGCACCGTTGCGACGTGATTGAAGGACAAACCAACAAACCAACAAAGAAACACACTTTCGCATTTATAATAAGGGTACTGATGTCATACAAAACAAAAGGGAACGTATTTTCACGGACTCGGATCGGATGAGTGCGTAACCGTCGTTACAGATAAGTGGTAACAAGGGTTTCTGGTTTTACTACGGTATCCTAAAAACCTTCCTATGTCACAGTCCATTCACACAAACAACGAACTTTACAACTATAGCCATGGTCATTTTACTGGCCTAGTTATTAAAACCAGCTTCACGAGATATAATGCGTCCTTAATTTTCCCAATCTGGCGCAGTGGTGAGCGCTGTGGTCTTAATAGTGGGAGGTCCCAGGTTCGATTCCTGGCAGGGGTTTGGAATTTTATAATTTCTAAATTTCCGGTCTGGTCTGGTGGGAGGCTTCGGCCGTGGCTAGTTACCACCCTACCGGCAAAGCCGTGCCGCCAAGCGATTTAGCGTTCCGGTACGATGCCGTGTAGAAACCAAAGGGGTATGGGTTTAATAAAAACTGCCATACCCCTTCCAGGTTAGCCCGCTATCATCTTAGACTGCATCATCACTTACCACCAGGTGAGATTGCAGTCAAGGGCTTGTATCTGAATTAAAAAAAAAAAAAGATAATGCATGAGTTGCGCGCCTCGTAGAGACACCGCCGGGTCGTCGGCAGTTACTGTTATCTGATCTTTGGCCACTGAATCCAGTGACCAGACTATTTTCATTTTCGGGATTGTCCTAAATACTCAATTGTTACTTACAAACATGTTTTAATGTCTCTTGAATAGAAAGGTATTCTTAAGAACAGAGTTCATCCGGTCCATTACAGTATAGAAAACGGGTCTATTCTTAGAATGAGAAGCAAGTGCCCGGGACCGAATCCCGAACCAACGAATAGAAGACCGAAATCAATAAAATGGTTTTTTTTTTTAAATACACTGTAATAATTCAATATGACAAAAAAAAGGTCGAACCCCGGACCAATAAATATAGAAGACCGAAATCAATAAAATGGATTAAAAAAATTAAATACGCTGTATTATTGAATATGACAAAAAAATGGATTTTAATAATCAAAAGTTAAAAATATCAATTTTTACCAAAAAACTGAAAAATTTGCATAGTACCTACAGTTTATTAGTCAATCAGCGGGTGATGAAGAGAGCTTGGAGTTTCTCTATGCGATCAAATTAGAGATTAGGAGATCTGTAGGTGATCTAGACATAACCGACATAGCTCAACGGGTTGAAACTGAAGTGAACTGAAGTGGCAATGAGTAGGGCAAATAGCAAACTAATAGACGTTGAGGTCCCATGATGCTAAAATAGCTACCTCGCACCGGCAAGCGCAGTGTTGGCAGAACATCCACTAGATGGACAGAAACCATCAAGCGAGTCGCAGGCAGTCGCTGGATTCAGGCGACGCAAGACCGTGGCGTGTGGAAGTCCCTACAAGAGACCTATGTCCAGCAATGGATGTCTATCGGTTGATGATGATGATGATTTTTATTACTGCATCATATTCACAAAGTATGGTGACCCTACCGTCGCAGGCGTAAGCGCAAAATCAATCCCGTTACAGGGCAGAATTTTAAAAGATAGTTTCTCGGAAACTTGTCGCCTGTCACATCTGTCCCGGTGCGCATTGTAAACGGGACGATCAACGAACGATTCGCAGATAATAAATTTACTTCAAAACTATAAGTGCATTCAAAATAAACTGGCGTGTTTCCACTGGAGGCCGGCATTAGCAATAACAATAGGATTACATTGGACTTTCCATGTAAACAATAGGGGTGATAAACCGAACACTCATAGAGCCTATACATTTTTAAAGGAGCTGGTTCAACCTTATATATTTTGTTGCAAACCAACCAGTGTTGATACTTTTGAATTCACCCGCCACGACTTAATCCTATGGTTATTGCTAATGATCGGTCTCAAGTCGTGGCGGATGAATTCAAAAGTATCAACACTGGTTGGATTGCAACAAAATATATAGGGTTGAACCGGCTACTTTAAAAATGAATGGGCTCTATGAGTATTTGATTTATTACCCCTATTGTTTACGTGGCAAGTCGAATTTAATCCTATTGTTATTACTGATGTCGGTCTCAAGTGGAAACACGCCAGTTTATTTTGAATGCACTATAACTTACGTTTTATCTTAGGCATATATATACTAGCTTCCCACGGTGCGTGATTCTGCGGATTGTCACGCTCGAACGACGACCATGGACAGCCACGCGCCGTGCACAATGCTCGGATGACAACGACGTGTCTGCGCTACCACGGACGATTCCCTTCCCAGGTGCATCGGTGCGGGCTTGGTCCGCAATATCACGGTATCCGTTTAGTCGCACGGTAGCGCGCTTCAGGTCACCCATACCGCGCACTTTAGCTGCGCTCAACGCGCTGCTGAAGGAGTCCCCTCGCTGTGACATATTTGCTGACAAATGGGCTGACCTCATGGGTCAGATCTTGCACTATTGTGAAAATTTATAATTTTGCTTTTTAAAATTTATAATTTTAACAATTTTTGTAAGTATGTTTATGTTAGTTAGTAGGTACTCGTAGTTTAATTAGTTTAATTGGGCTTTATGGCCGTTCTAATTAAATAATAAATAAATAAATAAATAATAATAATAATAAACCTCCGCCCGGTACAAATATGTATGTATGTAAGGTTTATGTAGGTTTATTTATTTTAATGTATGTAAGTATATTACAACTCTTTTGGCTTTTATATGTATCTATTTTGTACACGGGCGTGAGAGCAAATAATATATGATAATAATAATAATCACCCACCGTGGGAAGCCGGTACTATGTTTTTGGCCCTATCGATTGATTTTTATTTATTCCATTATAAGCGCAATAATATATAGCAATCTCACCTGGTGGTAAGTGATGATACATTCTAAGATTAATGCGGCTCTGTTTTAGGCAAAAGATTTGTGTGGTTTTGTGTGGTGGTGGTGAATCTGCACTGCTGCTTTTATTCAAAGGTTTCTGAATTACATTGGGACCATAGATCAATGATTGAGACTTTATAAAATTGCATTGCTTATAGAATCAATATTGGAGGTGGGATTTAAGGCAAAACCAAGTGTCCCCCAAGGCGGTTTTCTAGCCCCGCAAGTTTATATGCTGCACGAGCACGGTAAAGCTTTCGCGGGGCTTTGAGTCATGCAATCATATCATCTCGCTGGCAATCATTGCGCTATTTTGTTTGCGTTTTAGCTGCGGGGGTACCGGGACCGAATTATCTATTCCACTTGCTGAGGAATTTACTGGAGGGATTATAAAATTACTATCTGATGCCCGCGACATCGTCCGCGTGGAATTAGGTTTTCAAAAATCCCGTGGGAACTCTTTGATTTTCCGGGATAAAAAGTAGCCTATGTCCGTCCCCGGGATGCAAGCTATCTCTGTAAGTACCAAATTTCGTCAAAATCGGTTGAACGGATGCGCCGTGAAAGGCTAGCAGACAGACAGACATACAGACAGACACACTTTCGCATTTATAATATTAGTATAGATACTGATGACGGCGAGTTTGTTTTCTTCAAATAGTTTTGCATCTCTACTTCACTCAAGAATTTAAACTTATTGGTAAGTACTGTACTCGCACACGAAGGGTTCCGTGCCATCGTACGAGAAATAGCACTTTTAACTATTTTTAGGGTTCCGCACCAGGGTTTCATTCCCTTGGGTCGGATCTTGACAGTCAGACAGACAACGGTAAAGTGTAAGGATTATTTTCTGAAGATACGAAACCATAAAAACTGAATAAGTTAATACTTATACATCTACTATACTAGCGTATGCTCGCGACTTCGCCCGCGTGGTCTACACTTCAAACTCCTATTTCACTCCCTTAGGGGTTGAATTTTCAAAAATCTTTTCTTAGCTGATGCCTCCGTCATAATAGCTATCTGCATGCCCGATTCGTCCAGTAGTTTGAGCTGTGCGTTGATAGATCAGTCAGTCAGTCAGTCAGTCACCTTTTCCTTTTATATTTCATCATGATCAACCCATCGCCGGCTCACTACAGAGCACGGGTCTCCTCTCAGAGTGAGAAGGGTTTTGGCCATAGTCTACCACGCTGGCCAAGTTCAGATTGGCAGACTTGACACACCTTTGAGAACATTATGGAGAACTCTCAGGCATGCAGGTTTCCTCACGACGTTTACCTTCACCGTTAAAGCAAGTGATATTTTAATTACTTAAAAACGCACATAACTCCGAAAAGTTAGAGGTGCGTGCCCGGGATCGAACCCCCGACCTCCGATTGGAAGGTGGACGTCCTAACCACTAGGCTACCACGGCACACTTTTATATTTAGATTTAGATTTCCTAGTGCTCGTATATCGTTCATCAAATTCGTGCATCTTATTACGCTGCAACTCGCAGCTCGATCTACTTGTATCGCCCGCAGCTAGCTGCTGGCCGCAACGCGCTGCCTGGGCTTCTGACGCCTCACGATTACTGTGTATTATTATATGAAAGAAATTATTAAATCTAAATATATAAAATTCAAAATCCTGACTGACTGACTTATATATCAACGATGATATAGACATGAAATTTTGAGAGTGTGTTCGTTGTAAAGAGGTAGGTAGGTTTGATTTAGTCCCTAAAAAGACCCTCTTGACAGACAGACTGACAAACAACGAAATGATCCTCTAATGGTTTCTTTTGTTGACCTACAAATTTTGCCTACCCTAAAAAAAATGTAGCTCTATTGAATACGCTTCGTAGTAAAATAATTTTAAAGATTTTTTATAAATCTTGCTGGAACTCTTTGATTTTCTGGGATAAAAATAACCTACCTATGTGTTACTTCGGGATAAAAATAACCTATGTGTTACTTTGGGATAAAAATAACCTAAGTGTTACTTTGGGGTAAAAATAACCTATGTGTTACTTCGGGGTATAAAATATCTCCATTCAAAATTTCAGCCAAACCAAAAGTCATTTTAATGTGATGGAGTAGCAAACATTCAAACTTTCGCAGTTATAATATTAGGAAGACTAGCTTATTCTCGCGACTTCGTCCGCGTGTACTACATCATTTTCAAACCCCTATTTCCCCCCTTCTAGGTGTTGAATTTTCAAAAATCCTTTCTTAGCGGATGCCTTACCTGCCAGCTATTCCTTTTACATATTTAGATAAAAATACATTTACTGCCCACTCGCGTAGCGTTTAGAAATCTGCAGTATATTCCCATAGGAAATCTCTCGGCATAACTAAAACTTGTGTGTTTTTTTTGTTCCAGGTAAAGCAAGGCTTGTGGCTAGACAGGCATGGACGGTGGGATGCGGTTTAGCATAAATGGGTAACGTTTATTCATAACTAGCATTGTCCGTTTACCTGTATCGTGTTTCTTACGGAAAATAAGTTTGCAGTCAGTTAAAACAGAAAAAGAGAAATGAAAACTGAGAGACTTAAAATTCATGATCTTATCTGTGTTCAAATATCAGGAATCAGTACCCGTATTATAAATGTGAAAATGTGTTTATTGGTTTTTTGTTTTTTTGGTTTGTTGGTTTGTCCTTCAATCACGTCGCAAAGGAGCAACGAATCGACGTGATTTGTCATAGATATAGAAGACTTGGAGAGTGACTTAAGCTACTTTTTATCTCGGAAAATCAATGAGTTCTCATGGGATTTATAAAAACCTAAGTCCACGCGAACGAAGTCGCAGGCATCAGCTAGTTTAATCATATATTCGTCTTCGTCGTTCATATCTTCGTCTGGTGGGAGGTCTTCACTATATGTTTATTTTTTTTATTAATTATGTTTTTTTGACCGACTTCAAAAAAGGAGGAGGTTCTTTCTCAATTCGACTATGCTTCGGCCGTGGCTAGTTACCACCCTACCGGAAAAACCGTGCCGCCAAGCGATTTAGCGTTCCGGTACGATGCCGTGTAGAAACCAAAGGGGCACGGGTTTACTAAAAACTGCCATACTTACCGCTTCCAGGTTAGCCCGCTTCAATCTTAAACTGCATCATCACTTACCACCAGGTGAGATTGTATGTAAATAAAAAAAAAATATATATTAATATCATAATCTAAACTTCCCGTAGAAAGTCTTTGATTTTTTCAAAAAGTTTTTAAATGGGTTTTTGCCAAGTTTATCATGTTGACTTATATTTCATCTTCCCATCCAACTAAGCGGAAAGCTTGTGCTAGGAGTTGATATGGCAATAGTGCAACGGGTGGGGTTTGAACCGGCAACCTTTGGGATTTCAGTCCGCTCGCTATCTTTATACCTACGTCAAAATCGATTAAACGGAAGGGCTTTTGAAAATTCCGTAGAATCTCTTTGATTTTCCGAGATAAAAATCTGTCAGTATAACTAGTGTTTATTCTATGTTCACCCTCGGGATGGAAGTTGTCCCTTTATCCCTTTAACTTTTCGGGATAAAAATTAGCCTATACTCTTCAGATCTTTAGATATCTGCGCTGATGCGGTAGATCCCTTGCTCCCTTACAGTGTGATTGCGTGACAAACAAACAAACAAACACATTTTCACATTTATAAATGTTAGCAGGATACCTCAAAGGTCATATTACCATAATCTAGACATATAGCAAGCGTTTAAAATTGACATAACCTACGCAAAGTGAAAAATACTAGCCTGTCTAGTCGAATGTGCGTAGGACATTATTCAACGCTTGGCGGCATAGAGTTGCTACTTCCATAGAGCGTGCAATGTTCTCCAAATGTCTCCAGTGTCAAAAGCATCAAACAGACTGGTGTCAAAGACTTATAATAGTATCGATTATGCACCCTTTACGATGATTTTGTTAAAGTAAAATAGATATATATATATAGATAAAGAGTTAAAAAATAGATCAGAGAAATAGATATGTATAAAAATTATATAGGTATATCAAAATGCAAATTATCAAAAAAAATGCAAAAAATCACGTCAATCCGTTGCACCGTTGGGACGTGATTGAAGGACAAACCAATAAATCAACAAACAAACACATTCGCATTTATAATAAGGGTACTGATAGCCATATGATGATCACAACAGCTTCCGCAAAACGACGAGCCGGCGCGGCGGTCGCTCCACAGGTTTTCATCTCAATGCTCGCAGCATCTTACAGACTCCTCATTTCCATCCATCAGTCGCAATCTCCAATCTGCAGGCCCTGAGTTCACGCGCTATATATCTTGGAACACCCACTCGCCTCTACAACCTTTTTATTTCTACCTTTTTATTTTTACCTCTTTTACTTTTATTTTATGACGCGATTGCTGGAGGCTGCAGGTTTTACGCATTGCATTGCCATTTTCTCGCGAATGCAAAAAAAAAACCGGCCAAGTGCGAGTCAGGCTCGCGCACCGAGGGTTCCGTACTACAGTCGTATTTTTTTCGATATTTTGCACGATAATTCAAAAACTATGATGCATAAAAATAAATAAAAATCTATTTTAGAATGCACAGGTAAAGCCCTTTCATATGATACCCCACTTGATATAGTTATCATACTTCGAAAATTGAAAATACTAACTATTAATTCATGACCACAATTTAATTTTTTTTTGTGTGATGTAACCCTAAATTCACGGTTATCAGATTTTTCCCCTTATGTCTGCTATAAGACCTACCTGCCTGCCAAATTTCATGATTCTAAGTCAACGGGAAGTACCCTGTACGTTTCTTGACAGACAGACAGGCAGAAACCAAAGTGATCCTATAAGGGTTCCATTTTTCCTTTTGAGGTACGGAACCCTAAAAATGTCTGTTTGTCTGTTATCATTTCATGGTTCAACCGTCGAACCAATCTTTACAAAAGTTGGAACAAAAATGAGACGACCACTAGGGTGCAAACTTACACCCGCACAGCCCCCGCTCTAACCCGGTGCGGGATAGCGCGGGTAACGTGCGGGTGTGCGGGGTGTCCCCCAGCCTGATTGCCATCTCGACCTGTCGCCTACTATAGGTAAATTAAATCCTGAATGCAGCTGTCTCGATTGGTTTCGTTTTCACAATAAAACCGCTTCATTCAGCATCGTTTCGGAAAAAGTTTAGAATGTCCGTCGTTCCATTCATACTGAACCGTTTATTGAATTATCCGCCTTTTTGTACCGACACAATATCTTCTATCTATATTTATGAAAGGGCAAACTGACTGACTGGCATAATCGTTCAATACGTTGACGTAGTTTTGGAGATTTGAAAATTTCCATGTAAGTAGGTAGGTTTTCTCTATAATGAACTCAACTAAGAAAGCATTTTAAGAAATTCCAACGGGATGCGTTGGATACAATCTATTATCTATATTCTTATTCTATGTATAAAAGGGAAAACTGACTGACTGGCTGACATAGCGATGTATAAACTCAAACCGCTGGATTTGGAATCTTAGGATTTTGCAAGTATGTAGGTTCTTTCTTTAACGTAGACCCTCACTAAAGTAAATTTTTGACTGGATGTTTGGAAAATAAAAATCCACGCGGATGAAGGCGCAGAAAAAAGTCAGAACGATTGACCTTTGTGCTTGCTATAAAAGTCATTTTAATTAAATAATTTCCTTCAATCCTTTTTCATATAAGTCCCGCAAATTGCTATTGCGCTGGAACCATGTCTCATAAACATCGAAATAACGTCATTTTAACGTCAGCCGAAATAAGAATATACCATCAATTCGAAACTTCAGTCTAGTGCTGACGTTATTAAAATGGCGGCCACGCGCATTAGCAATTTTCGTTATTTATACGCCGTAATATTTGATATAGGCTGTATGTTCATCAACCTTTGCTTTATTAAAATTTCATAATTTTATAAAAGAATAAAAAAACAGATTAGGTATAAAAACTGCACACAGATTACACATAAAAACTGCACACAGATTCCACATAAAAACCTTAAGACCCTCGTATCGTTATTTAGCGGCCAATAAATAAATCTTTGAGTGGATTGTGCGTGATTTATTTGACTGTTAAAAATGTTTATTGATCTTGCAACAACTATGTCACCTATTTATGGACGACGCAAGCGGTCACTGGCCCAGTCTTCCAGTGGACAGGCGCGTCATAATTTAAATTGAGAACGATATTTTCAAAATACTCGGAAAGAACTGCCTATAGGGTTCCGAGTCAATAAGCAGAGAAAGTTTCAGCTTTTATATAATAACGAAGGTCTGGCACGCGCTGGCTCTTTCTCTATAAGGAAAGAACCAAGTGTCGTGGACTACCACGACTTTTAAAATCGTCCTTAAAATAGATTTTAAATATGAACCTAAAAGTTTTAAAAAAACGTAACGAATCGATTAACACCTCATTCATCAAAATCTGATCAGTAGTTTAGGCGCCACCTACGCTACTGCTTTTCCTTTGGATTTGCCGTACTCAAGTACCTAATCGGGAAGAACAATAATCCTACTAACTAATATTATAAATATGAAAGTGTGGATGTTTGTTACTCAATCACGCAAAAACGGCTGAACGGATTTGGATGAAATTTGGAACGGAGATAGATTATACCCTGGATTAACACATAGGCTACTCTTTATCCCAGAAAATCAAAGAGTCTCCGCGGGATTTTGAAAAATGTAAAACCACGCGGGCGAAGCCGCAGCCATCAGCGAGTTTCAAATACAAATGGCCGACCGACCTACGATTTAGTTGAATAATTACCTATTTCTAACTTACATACCGATCTTTTTAAAAATTATTAACTAAGCAACAAAAAAAATTGCCAACTTTATATTATTTCACTTTAAATTTTTAAAATAAAGCGCATGTCCACCACATGCGCTTTATTTTAAAAATTTAAAAACTTAAAAAAAATGTTTATGGCTGCGTGAACTTGGCGCAGTTAAGATGACAGTAAAGTTACGATCACCGCCTCGCAAGGACTAATGAGCTTATTTCGCGCCATTTAAATTCTTTAATTTATCACGTTGTATCTCGTCATAAATACACTAAGTAATTTCTCATCGCAATTTGTAAGCCTTCATATATTGATTTTTGCGCTGAACTTTCGGGATCTTTATATAAAGAGGGCTTTCTTCCTTTTCTTAAATAATAATAATCTGTAAGTAGGTATGCACAAATTTAATTTTTTTGTTTTATGTCTAAATAGCTAGACTCCAAAACTAATAAAATGTTGAAAAACTAGTTATATTTTGTCCTGGTTCTGGTTCTAAATCTAAAGTCTAAAAAAAGTAATTTTAAACTTTAAAAAACCCCCGACACAAAATCCTCTAAGAAGTAAAAAAAAAGTATTGATGCTTTTAGTTTATTATATCCACTTAGGTTGTTGTGTTGGGGGGTTTTAAATTTTTAACTTAATTTTTATTGTAGGTACGTGCTCTTTTTTTTACTTTTTATCTTGAAATGGTATGTACATCATCAGGTTTGTGTATTGTGTATTACGCACTATAGAGCCAGTGCCTTATTAGAATTTGTCCTTTAACCTTAAATTCATGATTTTTGAATTTTTCCTTTTCTTCTTTTATAAGACCTACCTATTTGCTGAATTTCATGAATCTAGGTCAACGGAAAGTACCCTATAGGTTTACTTGACAGACACGATAGACAGACGGACAGACAGACAAAGTTTTTTTTACCTTTTGAGGTACGGAACCCTAAAAATGAGCCCAGAACCGAGATACAATTTAAAAATTGCCTCAAAGGAGCTAGAAACTGGAACTATAAATAGCTATGTTTAAATACCTAACTAATTAGAACCCAGAGCAATGAAGTTGTAATATTTGAAAAAAAAAAACTTTTGCTCAAAAGGACGTTATTAACAGTCTTTGAAATTTTGCACGAAGAACTAACGTATTTTCAGAAATTTTTCTCGTAATTTTATTTTAAAATCGTGTCAAATATGGTAGACTTCGTTTTCTAAAGCCCTTTATAGCCGTGACGGTTTTCGAACGCTTACTGACTTTCGTTCAAGCGAATCTTTTCTGCGATCCGTTTGTAATCTACTTAGTTCTATAATCCGTTCGAAATAGAACTGTATTCTGATGTTTTAAAGTGTATTTTAGCATAAAAACATTTAAAGCTGCGTTCAGAAAATTCGCATGGCTAATCGGAGCGGGAACGGAACGAATAAAACAATGACCGGCCGTGGACCGGCTGTTTGGCCTTGACTAACGTGAAATGCACTTTTTCCTAAACAGATTACTTAAAAAACGTTCTAAAACTGACTCTTTACATACTTTAAAATTTACACAGTATACCTATCCGTGATACCTACTGACTCAAATGCTAAAATAATTAATTACCCTGACCTGTGGAATTTCATAAAATCCTTTCTTAAAAGGGGGGGGGGGGGCTACGCTATGACACATGCATAATCTCAAATTTCTAGACTCAGCTTTTTGAATCTGTACCTAGTGTTATAAATGTTTTTATATGTAGACTAGCTTATGCTCGCGACTTCGTCCGCGTGGACTACACAAATTTCAAACCCCTATTTCACCCCCTTAAGGGTTGAATTATAAAAATCCTTTCTTAGCGGAAGCCTTTGTCATAATAGCTATCTGCATGCCAAATTTCAGCCCGATCCGTCTAGTAGTTTGAGATGTGCGTTGATAGATCAGTCAGTCAATCAGTCAGTCAGTCAGTCAGTCACCTTTTTCTTTTATATATTTAAGAAGAAAGAAAGTAGATATAGATACCACGTCGACGAAGTCACGGGCAACATCTAAGTATATAATTTACCTAGAAAATAATCACTGCAAATTTTCAAAAAACTGCCATACCCCTTCCAGGTTAGCCCGCTATCATCTTACACTGCATCATCACTTACCACCAGGTGAGATTGCAGTCAAGGGCTAACTTGTATCTGAATAAATAAAAATAAATAAAAATAAAAATATATAGAGGCAGAAGTAGGTAGGTACTATAAGGGCTTGGGTACTTGATCGCCCGCAGCCACGGATCATGGATCCCTTTCAACCTGAAAACATTACTTATTTCTTAAAATGAAACACTTGTACTGCCGGAGGCACCACCTTGCTTGAGAAAATGAAAAAAGTAAAAGTTCACTCTAATTTAAAAAACCGGCCAAGTGCGAGTCAGGCTCGCGCAACGAGGGTTCCGTACTACAGTCGTATTTTCGACATTTTGCACGATAAATCAACAACTATAATGCACAAAAATAAATAAAAATCTGTTTTACAATGCACAAGTGAAGCCCATTTCATATGATACCCCATTTGATATAGTTATCTTACTTCGAAAATTGAAAGTAGGTACTAATTATTAGGTCATGACCACAATTTAGTTTTTCTTGTGTGATGTAACCCTAAATTCACGGTTTTCACATTTTTTCCCTTATGTCTGCTATAAGAACTACCTACCTGCCAAATTTCATGATTCTAGGTCAACGGGAAGTACCCTGTAGGTTTCTTGACAGACGGACAGACAGACAACAAAGTATCCTATAAGGGTTCCGTTTTTCCTTTTGAGGTACGGAATCCTAAAAAGCCTTGTAGTTGTACCTATATACATTTTCCACTAGTTAATTGTAACTTTGCCACAAGTATAGTACGCGGCAGAAAGTAATGTACATCGGCCTTTAGAAAACATTTCGGCTTTGTAGAGCGTTGTCTCTATCACTCTCACCTATGTGACATTTTGTCTTGCTCAACGACAGAGACAATGCTCTACAAAACCGCTACCTCTTTCTAAAGGTCGATGTACATTACTTTCTGCCGCGTTCTGTTAGCTAGGACCCCTTTAACACAATCTTGAAACAGTAATAAAACACAGATAAAAGTCGGCTCACGCCCGTTCGGTACCCTCATTCCGCACATTGTCTTGATTAGGTGACTTTTAAGTTCACCAATCACAAGATAAGATAAGATAAGATAATTTATTTATTTAAACAACTCGGTACAGTTCATCTCTGTTGAATCCTGACCCCTAAACTAGGAATTTCCGTGTCTTAGGGGCCAGTGCCTTCCCAACAAAGCATTCTCCCCTGTCCCCCGCCAACATTTTACGATTTTGTTTCATGCAAAACCTTGTATATGCGTACTCTCGACGACCTTCCTGGCGCAGTGGTGAGCGCTGTGGTCTTAATAGTGGGAGGTCCCGGGTTCGATTCCTGGCAGGGGTTTGGAATTTTATAATTTCTAAATTTCTGGTCTGGTCTGGTGGGAGGCTTCGGCCGTGGCTAGTTACCACCCTACCGGCAAAGCCGTGCCGGCAAGCGATTTAGCGTTCCGGTACGATGCCGTGTAGAAACCAAAGGGGTATGGGTTTAATAAAAACTGCCATACCCCTTCCAGGTTAGCCCGCTATCATCTTAGACTGCATCATCACTTACCATCAGGTGAGATTGCAGTCAAGGGCTAACTTGTATCTGACAAAAAAATAAAAAAAATAAAAAAAAAACTCTAGGAGTTGAATTATCTGTGTAATAAAATATAAGCGTAATCCATTCAGGGTTCAGTCAAGGACCAGTATTTCACGCCTCGTCTGAATTTGCTTAAGCTCCAGCGAACAGCGAGGCGAGGATTACTTTGATTGACTTAATCCAAGATCCTTTATTTAGGACGTTCAAAGATGAATCGGTTTGTACGGATTTTCTTGATACCATATTCTGAATGGGTTTATTGAACTGTGAAGCGGTGATAGACTATAGTCGACGCATTTTAAACTGAGTCGTCGAGTTATCTGTCTGTTTCGCTCGCACTTACCTACGACCTGTAAGTGCGAGCGAACCAGACAGATAACTCGACGACTCAGTCTAAAATGCGTCGACTATAGTGCTCAGGACGTTGGCCTTCTATTCGAGAGGTAGACGGTTCTATCTCGGGCACGCACTACTATCTTTTCAGAGCTATGTGCGTTTAGAGCAATTAAATAGGTATCACTTGTCCTAACGGTGAAGGAAAAGATCGTGAGGAAACCTGCATTCCCGAGAGTTCTCTATAATGATTGAGAGCCTCAATAGCTCAACGGTTAAAGGTGCGGACTTAAATCCAAAAGGTCGCCGGTTCAAACCCCACCCGTTGCAATATTGTCGCACCTACTCCTAACACAAGCTGAATGCTTAGTTGAAGGGGAAAGAGGAATGTTAGTCAAGAACCATGGCTAATATCTTTATAAAAAACTAGATGATGCCCGCGACTTCGTCCGCGTGGATTTAGGTTTATAAAAATCCTGTGGGAACTCTTCAATTTTCCGGGTTAAAAAGTAGCCTATGTCCTTCCCCGGGATGCAAGCTATCTCTGTACCAAATTTCGTCAAAATCGGTTGAACGGTTGAGCCGTGAAAAGCTAGCAGACAGACAGACAGACATACTTTTGCAATTATAATATTAGTATATAGTATATAGTAGTATGGATAAAAAAGGTGTGTAAATGTAAAGTCTACCAAGAACCACAGAAGAAAGAAGAACCACAGTTATATAGCTCTACGGGTTACTAAGTAGTTAGGTACAGGCGACCCTATTAGTACCTAAGCCTCCGCTGTCTATCCGTCTGTCTGTCAGCGGGCTGTATCTCATAAACCGTAATAGGTAGAAAGTTGAAATTGATTATTTCTATTGCCGCTATAACAACGAATAATGAAAAAAAAACCAAAGTGGTGAATTTCAAAATAGCCGCCATGCAAATTAAAAAAAAATTAAAAGCGCACGTACGATGGTAAGAAACCCTTCGTGTGCGAGTCCGACTCGCACTTGACCGGTTTGTTCTTATTGTAGCAATATATGAGCAATAGGTATAGTGCATTCAATATAAACTGGCGTGTTTCCACTTGAGACCGGCATTAGCAATAACAATAGGATTACATTGGACATGCCACGTAAACAATAGGGGTGATAAACCGAACACTCATAGAGCCCTTTATTTTTAAAGGAGCCGGTTCAACCTTATATATTTTGTTGCAAACCAACCAGTGTTGATACTTTTGAATTCACCCGCCACGACTCTATCCTATTGTTATTGCTAATGACGGTCTCAAGTGGAAACACGCCAGTTTATATTGAATGCACTGTACTTAGTTCATTTCATTTCGCAAAACCCTTTAGCTGACCGCGAAATCCGTCCGTCATCAAGATTACTGCGCGTGAGTAATTAATTTTCAGCGATACCAGAGTGACATTGATCTATCGATTTTCTTACGTGAATCGATATCGTCCATATGGTAGCTCACTTTACTGGTTTACTTACTTCACTGAATAGGTTGTGGTTAAACACAATAAAGCTTATTGATTTCGAAAAACAACTTAAACTTTGCATGAAAAAAAGTTTTGCAAATCATTTTATTCGTCACTAGATTGATATCCGTGACTTCGTCCGGGTGGATTGCGGTTTTTAAAACCCCTTGGGATTTCCCAGAAATCTTTGGTTTCCCGGGTAAAAAGTAGCCTCCGTATAGTACGGGATGCAAGCACCTCCTGTGTCAAATATACGATTCCCGCGATTTCGTCCTCTTAAATTTAGGTTTTTTCAAAACCTGTGGGAACTCTTTGATTTTTCGGAAAAAAAAGTAGCCTATGCCCATTGCCCATTCCCAGGATGCAAGCTATCTCTGTACCAAATTTCGTCAAAATCGGTTAAACGGTTGAGCCGTGAAAAGCTAGCAGACAGACAGACGAACACTCTTTCGCATTTATTATACACTAGAGAATGCCCGCGACTTCGTCCGCGTGGATTTAGTTTTTAAAAATCCCGTGGGAACTCTTTGTTTTTCCGGGATAAAAAGTAGCCTATGTCCTTCCCCGGGATGCAAGCTATCTCTGTACCAAATTTCGTCAAAATCGGTTGAACGGTTGAGCCGTGAAAAGCTAGCAGACAGACGGACAGACACACTTTCGCATTTATAATATTAGTATGGATAATAGGATGGATTCATATTTAAAATCATTTTCAAATTTAGGAGGTGTAGGTTTCTACTTAATATTCAAAATACCCTAAACTCTAAGAACCGTCTCGTTATTAAGTAATAGTTAGACTTCTTATTAGGTAGCTATCTCTAGCCATATTATAAATGCGAAAGTGTGTTGGTTTGCCATTCGCTCACTTCGCAACAGAGCAACGGATCGTCGTGATTTTTGGCATGGGTTAAAGACCCGGAGAGTGACATAGGCTACTTTTATCCCGAAAAATCAAAGAGTTCCCACAGGATTTTTAAAAACCAAAAGGCATTAGCTAGTTTAGCTGTAAAGCAAAAATAAAATTGGCATTTTGATAAGTATAAATTACCGAACCATAGATTAATGTTGAAACAACTTACCTACAAACTACTGTTAACTTAACAATAACTTACTTAATAAAAAGAAAATCCCTAAAACATGCACCTGCCTGTTACAAATATAATAATGAAAAATGTTTTCCGCAGTCCATTTGTTAAAGGAAATGTATGAACCCTCTTCAACGGCCGGGGGTCGAAATGACCGCGACTGTCTAAATAAATTACTCAACCCCAACATGGCGTAACGAGCCGAGTGACTTGTCATAACGACGACAGGTTGTCGTACGCGAAATGTGGACTGTTTTTTGATAAAAACATGTTTTTATTTCGACTCGCTTGGGTCTATGAACTCGTCCGTGTTGAAATCGATACAATAATGAAAATGTTGCTTTTCTTTTCCATATGTAATTAGGTAAATAGATAGATAAACATATATTTTTTACAGGGATAACAGCTAGTGGTTTTATAAAAATAATATACGTATTATTTGTGTTTACCTATAACATGTCTGTCTGTTGCCTTTTCACGGTTCAACCATTTCAGGAAAAGCGCAGAGTTGCGCCCTAAGACAGACGTAGGATACTTTTTATCTTATGAAATTAAAGAGTTCCTTCCATATAAGTAAAAAGTCTAAATCCACGCAGGTAAAGTTGCGGATCCAGTCCAAGGAAATGTATGAACCCTCTTCAGCGGCCGGGGGTCGAAATGACCGCGACTGTCAAAATAAATTACTCAACCCCCGACACGGCGTAACGAGCCGAGTGACTTGTCATAACGACGACAGGTGGCCTGACGTGAAATGTAGACTGTTTTTTTGATAAAAACATGTTTTATTTCGACTAGCTTATGTGTATAATTTTGCTCGCGTTTAAATCATGAAGCGTTTCGCTACGGATGTCAGCGCCTCGCTTCGCTCGTCACCTCTACACTCTCGCTCCAATTGGCCGCGTAGGCTTGCGTCATCTAGGAAGCAAGAAGCTGGCGAAGATCGCGATTTACATAAATTCTCTTAGAGGTTCGGAAGTCAGTTTCGTAGCAAAGAAATCAGAATGCGTCAACATGGGTTGTTAGTTGTGGTATAGAAGCATATAGTATAGATTACGTAGCTCGTATGTACAATTTGTTAGCCCTAAAACTTCTCTAGTACAACGCCATACAAGTGTTTTCATGAAGGTGCATCTATTCCGCTACTCACAGGTACCTATAGATCAATTTATCATTAAAAAAAACCGGCCAAGTGCGAGTCAGGCTCGCGCAATTAGGGTTCCGTACTACAGTCGTATTTTTTCGACATTTTGCACGATAATTCAAAAACTATGATGCATAAAAATAAATAAAAATCTGTTTTAGAATGTGCAAGTGAAGACCTATCATAATATGATACCCCATTTGATATAGTCACTCACTTCGAAAGTTGAAAATACTAATTATTAGTTCATGACCACAATTTAATTTTTTTTGTGTGATCTAACCCTAAATTCACGGTTTTCAGATTTTTCCCCTTTAAAGCCAGCTATAAGACCCACCTACCTGCCAAATTTCATGATTCTAGGTCAACGGGAAGTACCCTGTAGGTTTCTTGGCAAACCGACAGACGGACAGACAGACAGACATGCAGACAACAAAGTGATCCTATAAGGGTTCCGTTTTTCCTTTTGAGGTACGGAACCCTAAAAAATTAAGCACCTTACAAATTAGCAGTAAATAATTTGTAAGCAAACGACATAAGTTCGTCGTTAGGTCGGAAAGTCGTAAACGAGCACGCCCACTCCACGACATGTCGGCTTGACTGATTGCTTCCGACCTACACCGCAGGGTTGGCACAATCTCGCTTTTAAAACTGACATGCCATGCAAGCATTAGAGGCCGTCCAAAAACATGTTAACACCTAGTAGTACGGGCAATAAATAACATAGTGTTAACAATTAAACTCTCAAATTACTAAATCAACCCGTATATTCATTCAACTGTTGCTTGCTTGGATTCTAAACCGAAAGTGTCGTCCCGCGTCGCCGGTCGCCTCTCGTCGCCTCGGCGCGGGCGGCGCGGCGGAGGGGCGGTGACGTCACGACCGCAGACGTAGCAACCAACACCGGACTTGAAACGTGGTGTTGCCAACAATAGCTTTGGTTTTTGGCACAAGTGCTCGTTAGGATCTTAGAAGTACATCCTCAAAAGTCCTCACCCCTAGGACATCGGCTTCCCCCCCTTTCCCCGCAAATGTCTTCTCAGCCGTGGTTTAAAAAAACTTTAGTTCATATTGATAAGACTAATTATCATCATCATCATGATCAACCCATCACCGGCTCACTAAAGAGCATGGGTCTCCTCTCAGAGTGAGAAGGGTTTTGGCCATAGTCTACCACGCTGGCCATGTGCGGATTGGTAGACTTCACACACCTTTGAGAACATTATGGAGAACTCTCAGGCATGCAGGTTTCCTCACGATGTTTTCCTTCACCGTTTATTTAATTAATTAAAACGCACATGGCTCTGAAAAGTTAGAGGTGCGTGCCCGGGATCGAACCCCCGACCTCCGATGTGAAGGCGGACGTCCTAACCACTAGGTTATCACAGCTTAAGACTAATAGTTTTGGAAAAAGGAGCCGGAAGTTGGTCACAAGCAGTACAAGATTGTCTGTAGCGATCCTACAATCCTAATTAGATCCTAAGAAGGCCTAGATTATTGCTGGAGTCTGTCGGTTGAAGCAACGATGGGAACATCCTTGTAAGAGACGACAACGACGAGCCAGGTGCCAACCCTAATGTACGGTCATGGTGTTCGGTATTCGGCGTACGTCACGGTAATGAGGGTAAGGGGGACAGGACCGCGCCTCGAGTCCACGGGGAATATATAAATGGCACTACTAACATCGTAGTACTTCTGAATCAAACGAATAATACATTAAAATAAACTAGATATCTGAAGCCACTAAAAACAAAAAATAAGAAGTTTCACTTCAAAAACTATTTCATTTTGAAGTAGTGCGTTTTAAGAATACACTGCTGTACGATATACGATAAAGGAACATATTTTAAGACCTTTTAAGTTAAATTCAGCATAAAAAGATCACAGGACAGTGTTTTGTAGTGAGGCAGTTGAAGCAACGAGGAGTTAACTGCCAAGTGCCAACTCTACCCCTAATATATTCGGCCTACGTCACGGTAATGAATGAGGGGGGACATGACCGCTCGCTCCTTGATCACATATAAACGACTGTACTTACTCCATATAACTTCCGAATCAAATGGTACATGGACTAAAACAAACCGATAAACTATGTAATGCCATTAAGAAAGGAAAATAAAGAAGTTTCACTTCAAAAAGTTTTATTTTCGTTTTGATGTCGCGTGTGTTTTAAAAACACGCTCCTGCACGATTTAGAAACAAATTTTTAAAGACTTTTAAATTATAATCAGCGTGGAAAGGACTACTAGGCCGTATTTTGTAGCGAGCGAGTTTTTGTAAGTAATATAATATATTAGTTGAAACAACGAGGAGTTAACTGCCAAGTGCCAACCCTACCCCTAATATACGGTCATGGCGTTCGGTATTCCGCGTACGTCACGGTAATGAGGGTAAGGGGGGACAGGACCACTCCTTGAGCACACCAGGAATATATAAACGACTTGCAGTTGCCCGCGACTTCGTCCGCGTAAAATTTCTGGTTTTTCATGAGATTAAAAATTTTCCCGCTGCACTAAGCTCAAATTCCTCACTTAACTACTCACATGTCTAACTTCAAAAACATAGGATTTTCATGTAACCTTTCAACCCCCATTTCACCCCCTTAGGAGTGGATTTTCGAAATATCTTTTTTAGCTGATACTTATTTGCCCCTTGCAAAGAGCCTACCTTCCAAATTTCAAGTACGCAGTAAAACTTTCCTATATAAACTTTCATCCCCTATTTTACCACTCTTAAGGGGGTTTTTCCAAAATAACTTAAACTTTATTATTTAGAGCTCGTCAGTATAATGCCGATTTTCATACCTATAACTTCAAAAATATAGGACTGTCATGTAACCTTTCAACCCCCATTTTACCCCTTTAGGGGCTGGATTTTCGTACAATAAATATCTTAGCTGACATCTGCCCTCTAGAGATAACCTACCTTCCAAACTTCAAGTTAACGATAGCAATTATTAAAACTTTCCCATACAAACTTTCATCCCCTTAAGGGGTATTTTCCAAAATAACTTATACGGGTTTTTATTAATTACAGCGAGTAACCAAAATACCGATGTTTATGTCGCTAACTTCAAAAACTTAGGACTTTCATATAACTTTCCAACCCCCATTTCAACCCTTTTAGGGGGGATTTTCATAAGATCCTTTCTTATGTTGTCCCTTGCGCCCTAGAAAGAACGTACCTTCCAAATTCTAAGTTAAAATAACAATCAATCACTCAAAGTTGTGTGAAGTCTACCAATCCGCCACTTGGCCAGACCCGTGCTCTGTAGTGAACCGCTGATGGGTTGATCAATGATCATGTCATGATAATAATTAAACATTTAACGCCAAAAGCTATTATGATCCGTTATATCAATAAAACAACGCATCCATGAGTCGAAATGCGTGTGGTCGCCGAAAATAGCCGTATCGTAAAAACGCCTAATTGAGTTCACACATAAAACTGAAACTGCAGCTAAAACTGTTACGCGGTTTTTCTCCGTACATGTGATCTTTTAACACATTGACTCATTATCTATACTGATATTATGAAGAGGTTAGTTTGTGTGTTTAAGTATATAAGGTTAAGGTATATGCAGGTGGTAATCTTTGGGAATAATGATCCGATTCTGAAAATTCTTTCATTGATAGATAGCTCCATTATTCCTAAGTGTTACACTATACATATTAATCTAAATATGTAAAATGAAAAGGTGACTAACTGACTCACTGAATGACTAACTGATGTATCAACGCACAGCTCAAACTACTGGACGGATCGAGCTGAAATTTGGCATGCAGATAGCTTGACGTAGGCATCGGCTAAGAAATAATTTTTGAAAATTCAACCCCTAAGGGGGTGAAATAGGGGTTTGAAATTTGTGTAGTCCACGAGGACGAAGTCGCGAGCATAAGCTAGTATAAATACATGAAAAGAGCCTCCCCGTGTGGTTCTTACATTTATTCTGCTTCTGCTGAACCAGTGGTAGATGCATCCGACTATTCGTAAGTACTTGTAAAAGTTTATACGAATAAAAAAGATTTTTATTTTATTTTATTTTATTTTATTTTATTTTATTTTATTTTATTTTATTTTATTTTATTTTATTTTATTTTATTTTATTTTATTTTATTTTATTTTATTTTATTTTATTTTATTTTATTTTTATTTTATTATTTTATTCCAATCACAAGCACCCGGCGTCCCTGGAAGCTGCTACTACATAAACAAAATCAGGCTGACTAATCTTTTCACCACGACGACTACCTCTAAAACCGAGCTATCGCGGATGCGGCATTTTGGGCTCCCTTGTTTGACGTGACCGTCGACTCGAGAAGAAGAAGAATATAAATACGAGAGTGTGTTTGTTCTTCAATCACGTCGCAACAGACCAACCGATGACGTGATTTTACTCGTATGTATGGATATAAGTTAACTATATCCGTGGACCGTGGGGGCTGGAGGCTTACACGGGTACTTGAAGTTCCGCAATTCCAGGCAATTAAGTCAATTATTACTTACGTTACGACCACATCAAGCAATTTACTGCAATACCTAAAAATTTCAGCAATGTTAAGCAAAATAATTGCTCCAGATTGCTTCACTTCTTCAAGATCGATCCAACATATCGCTAAGCAACAATTGCCTATTTTATTTTATTTTATTTTATTAAATATTCGTTTTTTGCAATCAACAGCGATATATACAATATAATTTTACATAATAACAGACTGAAAATAAGGCCAAATAGGATTACAATTTTTATAGATTACTTAAATAGATATTAATTATAAATTTATAACAGTACGTTTGATAATTTAAACAAGCTTTACAATAATATAATAATATGAAAATATAAAAGTCAATTAACTAGTAAAAATACCTAGTATGTGATTCACAACATATGTATGTGTGTGTGTATGTGTGTGTGTATGTGTGTCTGTGTGTGTGTGGGTGTGTGTTTGTGTGTGGGAGAGAGAGTATGCGTGAGTGCGTGCTTGTGGGTTATGATATTATGCGGATTTATGTACTATCATAGATACTAGTATAATTATTATTATTTTTCCGATGCAGTTTAATTATTTCGTATTTTTCCTATGTAAGCGCACCATTATACCGGAAACTCAAAGAGTTACCACGGAATTTTTAAAACCTGACCTCAAACGGACGAAGTCGCGGGAGTCGACTGGTACATAAGTAATTAGTGATCTCATCACATTTTGCTTTGGTAAAGGGAAGGGAAAACTAAAACACGTTTAATATCTAGTGTCGTAAGTAGGCCATACCGCCAAGCATTTTCATTCCTACTGTGACAAAAAGCATAATTTCAATCACATTTACGCTGCAGTTACAGCTTTTTAGGGTTCCGTACCTCAAAAGGAAAAACGGAACCCTTATAGTCAAAAAACCTACAGGGTACTTCCCGTTGATTTAGAATCATGAAATTTGGCAGTAGTGGTTACATCAAAAAAAAAATTAAATTGTGGTCATGAACTAAAAATTAGCATTTTCAATTTTCGAAGGTAACTATATCAAGTGGGGTGTCATATTATTGAAGGTCTTCACCTGTGAATTCTAAAACAGGTTTTTATTTATTTTTATGCATCATAGTTTTTGAATTATCGTGCAAAATGTCGATAAAATACGACTGTAGTGCGGAGCCCGCGGTGCGCGAGCCTGACTCGGTTTTTTTAACTTTGATGCAGTCAAATTAGATGAGTAATGACTCACATGAGTCGTAAAGAGTCGTAATTACGAATTACTTACCAAGAAAACAGTTTCGTGGCCTTCGTGGCTTTTCTTAGTACTCACGAGTTACTTTAGTGTTGACTAATTTGTTTATTTTTATTTAATTTGATAGCAGCTGGAATTAAATTACAAATTAAAAGTACTTGTAATGAGAATGTACTTTATAGTAATATAGTTCATTACATTATTTTTTTCAAACATAAATTCCTGAAATTTTTATATTTAAACACCTGTTGAATAATTTGTATTAGTTTAATGATCATCATGTCAACCCGTCGCCGGTCCACTACGGAGAACGGGTTTCCTCTCAGAATGCGATAGGTTTAGGACTTAGGTCATAGTCTACCACGCTGGCTAAGTGCGCAGCCTTCAAAATTTTGAAACAATTTTGGGGAACTCTCTGTATTTCGATGTTTTTCACTACCGAAGCAAGTCATAATTATTTAACAATTTGATTAAAATTTGACTGAAAAGTTAGAGATGTGTGCCCGGGATCGAATTCCAGACCCCGCGAGTAGGTAGCCAAAATTATACCTAACCATATTTTTTTTTATTTTTTAAAAGAATATTAGCCATGTTAAATGACTAATATTCCCCTTTCCTCTCCAATTAAGCGTCAGGCTTGTGCTAGGAGTAGGTACGACAATAGTGCAACGGGCGGGGTTTGAACCGTCGACCTTTCGGTTTTCAGTCCACTCCTATACCGGTTAAGCTATTGAGGCTCTCTAGATAGGCCCTACAAGATACCTATGTCCAACAGTGGACGTCTATCGGTTGATGATGATGATGATATTAGGCTATCACTAAATTTTGTTTTAATTTGTTAAAGATGTAATTTAAAAAAGTAAGCAAAGGAATAGTTAATAGCTTTATAGTTTTCAATAAAGCAATAAAATTCGTCTTATTCGGGACCCCCTCTATAAAGCAAGGGTTTATAATGTTAGAGCACCCCATCGGGAGGATGTCAAACAAAGGGATTATCTTCAAGGCTTCTTATTAGCGTGCTATCTGCATTCGCCAAACATTGGGACTAACGTACCCCATAAAAACCTGCTTATGAATAGGGTATTTTACCCTTTTTAGGGTTCCGTACCTCAAAAGGAAAAACGGAACCCTTATAAGATCACTTTGTTGTATGTATGTCTGTCAAGAAACTTATAGGGTACTTCCCGTTGACCTAGAATCATGAAATTTAATAGGTAGGTAGGTCTTATAGCACACGTAAGGGGGAAAATCTGAAGACCATAAATTGGTGGTTACATCACAAAAAAAATGTGCTCATGAACAGATAATTAGTAATACACACCCTCCAAACATGTCTCTAGGCTGGGACCAGTGGTATAGGCTGTGCGTTAATGTAAAGTCAGTCAGGACTTTGAATTTTTGAAGGTAAAGGTGACTGACTGATCTATCAACGCACAGCTCAAACAACTGGACGGATCGAGCTGAAATTTGGCATGCAGATAGCTATTATAACGTAGGCATCCGCTAAGAAAGGATTTTTAAAAATTCAACCCCCAAGGGTGTGAAATAGAGGTTTGAAATTTGGATAGTCCACGCGGACGAAGTCGCGAGCATATTATGCTAGTTTTAATTATAAGTAATCAGTACTAAGATTATAAAGAAAAAGAAGTAAAGTTTGTTTGTAGCGGGTAATCTCGGAACTACTGAATTGTTTTTGAAAATTTTTTCACGAGTAGAAAACAACATTATTCCTGAGTGACATAGTTAATACATATTTTATTAATTAGAGTTTGTTGTGGGCTCTTCTCCGATCTGGGCGCGTTTGGAACCCTCGTAGCTTTAGTTTTCAGTTCGCGTAAAAATTATCACCACTATATCTTACAAATCCAACAACTGACAATCAAAAAGTGTAATTTATTATTTATTTTGAATAAATTATTTTAATTTGATTTGATTTTACAAAAAATTAGAGATCTCTACGAAAATTATAATACCTAAGCTACCCGTGCGAAGCCGGGGCGGGTCGCTAGTAGGTACATAAAACATACATAAAGAGTTACGAGTTACCCAAAAATACACTATAATACAGCAATTTACTTTTTATATTATTGAATACAAACATTATAGAGATATCTGAATCCGGGCATTGTATCCACTGACCCGGGGGTCATCGGAGAAAGTGTCAGAATTATGGCTTGCCCTGCAGCATGATTGAGACAAGGATACATAGATACAATCTTTTCGCGTTAGAAAGGGAGGTCAGATGTAACGGATAATAAAAGCTAATGTGCTTTGATATCAAGATGGATGGACGGATTGCCTCGACGTGTGTTCTTATAAGATTACAGTTTTAGGGATCCGTAAAGAATAATCTAAGCTGTGGTAGCCTAGTGGTTAGGACGTCCGCCTTCCAATTGGAGGTCGGGGGTTCGATCCCGGGCACGCACCTCTAACGTTTCGGAGTTATGTGCGTTTTTTAACGGTGAAGGAAAACATCGTGAGGAAACCTGCATGCCTGATAGTTCTCCATAACGCTCTCAAAGGTGTGTGAAGTCTGCCAATCCGTACTTGGCCAGCGTGGTAGACTATGGCCAAAACCCTTCTCACTCTGAGAGGAGACCCGTGCTCTGTAGTGAGCCGGCGATGGGTTGATCATGATGATGATGATGAAATAATAATCTAGGCAAAAATATTTTTTATCAGTCTACAAGTTAGCCCTTGACTGCGATGAGTGCGATTCCACCAGGTGGTGAGTGTTCATGCAATTAAAGATCCAGCTATAGCATGAAAAGCGGTTAAACTTTGATATAAGCAAAATGGTTTGCACAAGCCATGATAGGAGGAGGAGGAAAGGAGGAAGTGTAACTCAGGACCAAAAAGGGTACTTTTTAGTATGGACAATGGAGCCTAGCCTGCCTATTATGTCACCCGTGCTCAATAGTGAGCCGGTGATGGGTTGATCATGATGATGATGAGGATGACCTACATCTCGATCTCGATGATAATGGCTCGAAGTCCAATCACAATCAATCTATCCACTGCCGCGGAACCAATGCGACCGCCACAAAGAATTGCAACACTGAACCCAAATAACCGTGGAGCCAATCAGTTATAATTTCACCGTTATGTCGAGTTATTTCACGTTATTTCCCATGAAGACGATTCGTTTAACACGTTTTCCGCGGTTATTATTGGTAAAAAAGTTAACACGGGAAAATATTTCATCTGTGAAAATGCTTCGTTCGAGTGGTTAGTCTAATTTTAGGTTTCCGTACCCGAACGGACCCTATAACTAAGCCTCCACTGTCCGTCCGTCTGTCAGCGGGCTGTATGTCTTGAACCGTAATTGATCGTAGAACTTTGATAGACAGTTAAAATGTTCACACATTTAGTTCAGTGTGTTTCAGTTACTACTCAAGTATAAGAGGCGCCGGGATAACCTAACCAGGTCTAGCTGGTAATGTGTGCTACAGCCTTAAAAAATAAACGTTTTTTCTTTCTTTCTTTCTTTCTTACACATGTATATTTTTTGCTGCTATAACAACAAATACCTAATAAAAATTTCAAAATAGCTGCTATCCAAAAAAAAAATTAAGTGTATGGTAACGATGGAACTCTTCGTGTCGAGTCCAAATCGCATTAAACCCACGTTTAACCAAGTTCAACTAAATAGTTTGCCGACCGGTAAGAACCATGGCCGAAGGCTTCCACCAGACCAAACCAGGCAATTTAAAAATCCTCAAGTATTTATAAATTCTCAAGCTGCCCCTGCTATTGCATTCTAATAGGTAGAATTTGGCTGTACCTTTTTGTTTTTGTAACATCTCCACTGTTTACCCATATTCGCAATAAAGAAAATTGAATTTGAATTTGCCGGGAATCGTACCCGGGTCCTCCCATTTATATTTTATACGCCACAGCGCTTATCACTATACAGGTAGGTTATGGTAAAGGCGCAGTAGTGTACGAAATGCACAATAATTACAAATCAATCCATCCATATTTGTTCCCGTCACCAATTGCTCAACATTGTCACAAAAAGCGCAATAAATATTGTCTGGAAGCAATCGATTTACTGCAAGACCGGCTCGTTATAGGCGAGGAGCTGGTGGAATTTCTGAAAATCCTTTCGCAGCTCTATGTAAAAATCTTCTCGTGCCACAGCCTCACACTGGTTTTCACATGCTATTAATGAACCTGAAGTTTCGATCCCTTCCAAATGTTCACTGTCACACATTTTATTGAAATTTGATACAAAAAATTAACAAAACGCCATTTAAACAATATTTTTTGACGGAAAATTGTTGTGCAAATGCGGGTGGAAAAGAATTGACCAATCAGAACGCGAGTATGCGAGATTCTATGAAACACCGGTGTGTGACGTCACAATCATTTGACGTGCTTTTTTTAGTTTAATCGATAATTTAAAATGGTTGTTACACTTAAAACCAACAAAGGACGTGGATTTTACGTATTTTGGAAAACCCTCTATTTAATAATCACTGAGAAATAATTTATTTTTGATTTAGTCAAATACCCAATTGGCGCCACTGGTTCTTTAACTATCGGTCTCGTTCACTCTATTTGGAGTGAGTCGTGAACGGTTTTCCTAATGAGCGAAATAAATTATCAATCAATCACCTGATATATATGGTGAAAACATAAATCTTGTCGGCACGTGTACCGGATTTCCGGTTTTGGAAAGCCTATAAAAATTAATATGGATTCTGATTATGGCTTTGAAAAGTCGATCAAATGAATTTTTAAGAAATAGAAAGCGCCTTTTATCTTTCCGGCTTGGGAATAGTATAAGTCCCGCAAATTGCTATTGCGCTGGAACCATGTCTCATTAACATCGAAATGGCGTCATTTTGATGTTAGCCGAAATAAAAATATACCATCAGCTACTAATACCATCTACTGAAATAAAAATATACCATCAGATACTTGTGGTAACGTAGTTTACATGGTCATTGCGTACTTACGCAATGACCATGTAAACTACGTGCGTGCTATGTACGTGCATGTCGGACCAATCAGTCGCGAGCAAGCGCTGTCTAACGCACACATTTAGTGTACCTTACGTATACCGATACGACGTAAACACAAGCATGAGTCAGTGGCCTTCGTCAAATGCGAGAACTATAGCAATTTGCGGGACTTGTAATCGTAGAGCTATGAGTTTAGCTTTAAATAGGTACTTCATCATCATCATTACGTC
The DNA here is from genome assembly GCF_902806685.2 of Maniola hyperantus. Taxonomy (NCBI): domain Eukaryota; kingdom Metazoa; phylum Arthropoda; class Insecta; order Lepidoptera; family Nymphalidae; genus Maniola; species Maniola hyperantus. Next base: position 976,841 of record NC_048549.1, read on the forward strand.
CACAGCTGGGCAATAGGTCTCTTTTAGGGACTTCCACATGTCACGGTCTTGCGCCACCTGAATCCAGCAGCTCCCTGCGACTCGTTTGATGTTGTCTTTCCACCTATAGTCGACGCATTTTAAACTGAGTCGTCGAGTTATGTCTGTTTCGCTCGCACTTACAGGTCGTAGGTAAGTGCGAGCGAAACAGACAGATAACTTGACGACTCAGTTTAAAATGCGTCGACTATAGTGGAGGGTCTTCCAACGCTGCGCATTTCGGTGCGCAGGCACCATTCTGCCATCTTGGGGGCCCCAAGGTCCTCGAGGAGGAGGAAAGGTTTCTCGAACTATGTGCCTTGCAGGTTTGCAACCCGTTGAGCTATGTCGGTTACTTTGGCTCTCCTACAGATCTCCTGATTTCGGATTTGATCACGTAGATAAACTCTAAGCATAGCTCTCTTCTCTCTATCGCTCTATTATCTCTATTTTGACGACCTCCCTGGCACAGTGATGAGCGCTGTGGTCTTATTAGTGGGAGGTCCCAGGTTCGATTCCTGGCAGGGGTTTGGAATTTTATAATTTCTAAATTTCTGGTCTGGTCTGGTGGGAGGCTTCGGCCGTGGCTAGTTACCACCCTACCGGCAAAGCCGTGCCGCCAAGCGATTTAGCGTTCCGGTACGATGCCGTGTAGAAACCAAAGGGGTATGGGTTTACTAAAAACTGCCATACCCCTTCCAGGTTAGCCCGCTATCATCTTAGACTGCATCATCACTTACCACCAGGTGAGATTGCAGTCAAGGGCTAACTTGTATGTGAATAAAAAAAAATTAAAAAAAAAAACGCTCGCTGAGGGACTTTTATTACTGACTGACTGAGGGGCTTGAGTTTATTATGAGGTCCATTACCATAATATGTATTTATAATACGCTACAGGTCGAGATGGCAATCAGGGGGGGAGGGGGGGCAGCACACCCGCGCAGCCCCCGCGCTAACAGTGAAGCTGTCCCATAAGATAGAGAATAAATGGAATGCCCTGTCGACGCAGGCGCATCCCTAACGATCCGTGTTTACGATCCCGTACACGATCACCTGTGTATACGGATTACGGAGTAAAGAAAGAAAGAAAAGACGTTTATTAATACAAATTATGCCACACATCACAACTTAAAGCTAAGAGCTGGTTGTTCCGGCGCTTCTTCCACCTGAGAACAAGCAAAAGAAGCGCCGGAACAAACTGTTATATTGTGTGGCACAACCCGAAAAAAGGGTCCCAGCTCAGCATTATGCTGTATGCCTTGTTGCACAAGGACATACAGCGCTGATTTTCAGCTGGTACCCTGAACCGGGTGACGCCACGGATTATAAACTAATGATAACTAAACTAATGATAACTAATAAAACACACGGAAACATAAAAAATTAATAAAATAAAAAGTCACTAACTAACAACTATACTTATTAATGACTATACTAACACAGACTGTAAGACTAGTTATTACTAAAACAAAGACTAAGCACACATACATAATTATATTATAGGTATATAAATATTATCTTAATATAAATGTTAACACCAGGTTAACAGACGACACGACACGACAAGTGCAAGAACTAAAACAAGGGAGCCGCAGCAGAAAGAACAGCTGAAAACGGCAAGCGGCGTATGCCTCTCTTGTCGAGAGTTACATTTTTGTTCCGTTTGCCGTGGAGACCCTGGGGCCATGGAGTCTTAGTGCAAAAATTTTTTACGAGACATTTCACCGCAATTAATAGCCTCACCTGGTGACAGAAGGGCTGGCTCATTTTTGCGCAGCGGATCAGCCTGACTTTCCAGCGCGGAAATACAGTATTATTGGCACCACTCGACGTGGGCATGATTTGTACAGTAATTAGATAAGGCTAGCTTTAAGTTTTATTGTAATACTAACTGACGCCCGCGTCTTCGTCCGCGTGGATTTAGGTTTTAAAAATCCCTTGGGAACTCTTTCATATTCCGGGATAAAAAGTAGCCTATGTCACTCTCCAGGTCTTTAACTATACCCATGCCAAAATTCACGATAATCTGTTGCTCCGTTGCGACGTGATTGAAGGACAAACCAAAAAAACAACAAACAAACACACTTTCACATTTATAATAAGGGTAGGTACTGAACGCACAACAGACGGAAACCAGCCCAGAGCGAAGAAGAAGAAGGGTACGTACTGATAACTAGCTTATGCTCGCGACTTCGTCCGCGTGGACTACACAAATTTCAAACCCCTATTTCGCACCCTTAGGGGTTAAATTTTCAAAAATCCATAGCGGATGCCTGCGTCATAATAGCTATTCTGCATGCCAAATTTCAGACCGATCCGTCTTGTAGTTTGAGCTGTGCGTTGATAGATCAGTCAGTCAGTCAGTCAGATACGTTTTCCTTTTATATATTTAGATTAATTGGCAGATATTCAAGCTTTTTACAATGGCTGAACGTTTGAAGCTATTTTTGGGTTAGGCAGGCTGCGCAAACGCATTCCTAGACTGTTTCTAATTTCCCGTCTTGCGTTTTACGATATCGTAAATGTTCACCTGGGTGCGTACCTCGTACAGGCGACGAGACAAGCGTCAGCTGACAACTGGTTTAGTTTATTAGCAACTAGGATTTTATATTATGTTATTTTATTTTTACGTCTTTTTTATTACAAACTTTAGCAACAATTTAACGTGTTAATAAAAATGTGTTTTACGAACTCTTAATCAAGTTTCATAAGCTACAGCTGTTACGAAAGAGTAGTAATGTAAAGTAAGAATAAAAAGTAGATAATAGGTACCTACTTTAATACAAGAAAAACATTAAATACAAAATTTAAGATAACGTTTCAAACTAAAACATATTTTTTTTGTGTCTCTGTCTTAAATATGTCTCGCTTTAATTCTGAGCAAAAATACGCTACACATTTCGGCCCTACATAATGCTTTATGATACTCATCCCAAGCCATAAGGGGCATCATCCTCAGTGGCGATGTTTTGGAGCCGCACGTTTCTGGAACGCGATTCAGAATAGCAACAGTAGCGATACAGAATCGTGGAAAAGGTTTAAAGGTAAGGTATAGGCTAGGTATAAGATAAAGGTATACACGAATCAGCAACGCATCGCTAATGTATCGAGATCTTTTTGTAGCGGTATTGCTACTGTATCGCTGCAAAAAATCGCTGTTAAACTAGACAGTTAAACTTTGATCACATGAATATACCTGCATCGACGCCTATAAACTGCAATTCTTTTCGCGTTAATATACCGTCGACTTCCACTTGTGCGCTCGACAGTCCATAAACTTAGCACCTAGCACGCACCAACAAGACAGCACTGGTGCTTTACCTCCGTAAATGACGATGCAGCCTAAGGTGGAACTTGCAAGGATATTTTAGCGTTTTTAGGGTTCCTCAAAAGGAAAAACGTAACCCTTGTAGCATCACTTTGTTTGTCTGTCTGTCTGTCAAGTAACCTACAGGGTACTTCCCGTTGACCTAGAATCATGAAACTCGACAGGTAGGTAGGTCTTATAGCAGACATTCGGGGAAAAATCTGAGAACCGTGAATTTGTGGTTATATCACACAAAAAAAACAATTTTCAAAGTAAGATAACTATATCAAGTGGAGTATCCTATGAAAGGACTTCACCTGTAGGTACATTCTAAAACAGATTTTTATTTATTTTTATGCATCATTTTATTTTTATTTTGTTTATTTGAAAGTATTCAACAGCGTAAATACATAATTATTATTTAAATTTAAATCTAGTTTTAACAGAAGGCCAAAAGAGATTACTTAAAATTATAATTAAAACTATTTTAACAGAATAGATTTAGAATAAATGTAGGAATATACAATAATAAAATTACAACAGTGTTAAAATTACATCATAGTTTTCGAATTATCGTGCAAAATGTCGAAAAAATAAGGCTGTAGTACGGAACCCTGGTTGCGCAAGCCTGACTCGCACTTGGCCGGTTTTTTTGATTCCGGTACCCATTTTGACAGATAACCTTGCGTGTAGCCTCTCCCACTCCATGACAGGTTTACCGCAAAACGGTCTCGTCTAAAATAATGCATTCCGCAACATAAGCAGTTGATTTAATTACCCTAACACAACCGAAACGCAAAACGGTTGCGAACGCAAAGAGCGTTGTCAAAATAGCGGTGCTTACGGAATTAAATAATTACTCTTTGATCAGCGCCGCCCGCCCGTGGCCACGCAGTTTAATATGCAGCATCAAAGAGAAACAGATTAAATATACGAGGCTCCAAGTCATAAGCTTTAGCGGTGTCAGAAGCATCAGCGATCTAAATGGTGTAATACTACTCTTTGATCAGTGCCACCCGTTCATTTGCAAACAGATTAAAACATAGACTAAACATACGCTGAAAGTCTGAAGAGATCAAACTCAAACTCAAATTATTTATTCAGAATAGGTAAAATTTTACGCTTCCTGTATCTCTACTTGTGACGTCACGAGACGAATGACGTTTGCAACCATGTTAGCTTCGGTTGACATGGAGAGATAAGACGACAAAACGTAGACAAAATTTTCTCGTGGGCCGCATGTTAGCCCCACTGGTTGCCAAAATTTTTATTTGTAAGATGATAAAGTGGTAATAATTAAAACGTACTTTAAACTAAAGCTACGAGGGTTCCAGGTCTGAGTCTTAAGAGCCCACAACAAACACAAGATAGTAGTGGTTTATATCTGGCTAAAATAGCGTGAAGCAGTCATGAGCTCATGACTTTCAAACTTAACTTGACCTGACCACTTCAAGATGTGACTATTTAGCTAACTACAATCTGTCTTGCATTGTGATAAATAAAACTGCTCAAGCAGTCTCGACCGCTCCAAGCGATCAACAGCATGGTGAAATTCCCTTGTTCAGTAGAGGATTTGCAATATACTGACGTTTTCAAGCTTTCGACTGCTCTGATGCAGTCAACCCCTTAATCTTTGATCAGCACTGTTGGTCTGATCCAGTAGCGACGCAGTTTAATATGCAGCTTCAAACATGAGTGCGAGCGATTTATCAAACAATCACTCTTTGATCAACGCTTGGCCAGTTTAGTACGGCATATGTAGCCTCAAAGAGAAACATTTTCGAACTCTGATTAAATATGCGAGGTTACAAGTGACAAGCGGTCACATATTATATTAATTTACGAGTTCATCCCCGCGACTTTGTCCGCGTGGGCTACACAAATTTCAAACCTCTGTTTTATCACCTTAGGAGTTAAATTTTCTATGTCTACGTCCTAATAGCTGCATGTTAAATTTCAGCTTGATCCATCCCGTAGTTTGAGCTGTGCGTTGATATACAGTGAATCAGTCAGTCAGCTTTTCCTTTAAATACACATAGATTCTGTAAACTATACTTTTTATATATCTCCCATCTTATTTATCGTTCTAGCGTGTAATAAACATGAAATGCCGGACTCTCAAAACCGAGCTCATGGTTATATCACAAGTTCACAAGCAACTAGATTTTGTATACTACCTATCATTGTTAATGTACATGGATGCAAATAAATGAATCTCAATATTCAACGAGTATTAGTCCAGAAAATCCTTAGGAAATTGGAGGTATAAATTACTAGCTGATGCCCACGACTTCCTCCGCGTGGAATTAGGTTTTTTAAAAATTCCGTGGGAACTGTTTGATTTACCGGCATAAAAAGTAGCCTTTGTAATAAAAAGTAGGTTTATCTATACCCATGCAAAAAATCACGCCAATCCGTTGCACCGACAAACCAACAAACAAACACACTTTCGCATTTACAATAAGGGTATTGATTTTCCGCTTGTCACCTGTATCATGTGCCACAACAATGAAGTGGGCAAATATCATTTCATTCACATCCAGTATTACGTTTTGTGGATGAACATCATTTTAATTTACATTTCGCGAACAAACAAACCTCGTAATATTTATTTTCCTCGCTTAAATATTTGACTTGCACTCGGGAAATCAATTTTATTTATTTTCGTGAGTGCGTATTATTTATGAAGTGATTGCGATTTACTTATAGAGACAGCTAGTGCTCTAGTACCCGTAGTATAAGATTTTACGTCTCACCAAAAGTTGCTAGAATTCGAGAGTCGAAAGACAATAACATCAAAGTAAAATGGACCTAAACAGCCTTGAATTGAAGTCAAATATTCAACGCCACTGATTTTAATTTCGCAATGTTTCCGCTTGGAGCGCTGGCTGTAGAAGTGTAGACAAACTTGAGCTTTAAAACAAGGCAGTTAAGATCCAGTTTACTGTAACGCGGAAGTATTTCGACTCTCGAATTTGGTTTGGTTTGGTGAGACGTAAAATCTTGTACTACGGGTACTGACCTTCGTTATTTCATAAAAGCTGAAAATGTATCTGCGTCTTGTTCCCAACTCAGTCAGCGACTATGAAGTTTGCATCATGGTGGCTTTGGCATGGGTATAAATATTAATCACGCCGACAAAGTGGTGAAATAAAATTTTGCTGCTTAGCTCCCCTACATGTAAAATGGGGATGAATTTTTTTTTCTCCTCTACCCCATAGTGTAGGGTATCGTTAAATAGGTCTTTTAAAAATACTGTGGGTGTGGGAACATCATTTTTCGATTTCTAGATCCGTTTGTAAAATATGATGTTTTAAAGTGCTAATTTTTATAAGAGTCAAGTGTCCCCCCCCTGTATCAGCCAAATAGTAATTTAAAGGAACGTGAAAATCATGTGTAATAATCAATTTTAAAGGAAAACTATCATGGCTAAGGGTTCACACTTCACAGGTTAAGGAGTTATATGTGTTTTTGGAGGAGAACCCTACACTGCGCGTGGCCCGCCACGCACTTGGCCAGTTTTTTACGTTTGCGATTACAACGAATATGATCCCATAAAAACATGAAATGTTACGGAAAATGTATCTGAATGTCGAGGAAATCAAATTGGGACGCAAATTATTGCGTAATTTGATTTCTGAGAGTGCGGATGTTTTTCTGAATCACTCAATTATTCATGATGTTCGTTTTACAAAATATACGAATATCTCAGGAAGTTTTATTCTTTATCTTATTCAAAATTGAACATGAAATATTTATTATTCTGTAAGCCGCTGTAGATATTATTATTGTAGAGTTATAAAATAACCGGCCAAGTGCGAAAGAGGTTCGCGCACCGAGGGTTCCGTATTACAGTGGTATTTTTTCGACATTTTGCACGATAATTCAAAAACTATGACGCATAAAAATAAATAAAAATCTGTTTTAGAATGCACAGGTGAAGCCCTTTCATATGATACCCCACTTGATATAGTTATCTTAGTTCGAAAATTGAAAATACTAATTATTAGTTCATGACCACAATTTTTTTTTTGTGTGATGTAACCACAAATTCATGGTTTTCAGATTTTTCTCCAAATATCAGCTATAAGATCTACCTGTCTGCCAAATTTCATGATTCTAGGTCAAGGGGAAGTACCCTGTAGGTTTCTTGACAGACCGACAGACAGACAGATAGACAGACAGACAACAAAGTAATCCTATAAGGGTTCCGTTTCCGTTTTTTCTTTTGAGGTACGGAACTTTAAAAATGTTGTGAAAAATCCTACCTTTTACATAGTATGGAATTGCAATAAATTTAAAATTGAATGATCATCACGATCATAATCCATTACGGGCCCACTACTGAGCACGAGTCTCCTCTCAGAATGAGAAGAGATTAGCCATAGTCTACTAAGTATGCTGCTGGCCAAGTGCGGATTGGCGGGAAATTCTCAGGTATGCAGGTTTCCTCACGATGTTTTCCTTCACCGTGAAAGCGAGTGATATTAATTGCTTAAAACGGACATAGCTCTGAAAAGTTTGTGTTACATGACCGGAATCGAACCACCGACATCTCGGATAGGAGGCGGACGTCTTAACCACTAGGCTATCACGGCAACCAAATAGCGAATCAGAAATGGTCAGGTACTAGGTAGTTTTGTAACCAAATAGATTTGAAATCGTTTCTTATCGTGGAGCACTGCCAAGCCGAGATCCCATTACCAACAACCGTGCAGTTAGTCGCATTATTAGACGACTGGTCGGTGATTTGTGTTCCGATCGATCTTCCGATTGACACTGACTAGAGTGGCCGCCGATAGACGTTTAGGCTGGCTTTCCACAAGAGATATGTGATGAAGCTAAGCGGGGAGAGAGGTTAAAGCTATGCTAAGAAACTATGAGTCTATTTTCACCATCCATACCCTTATTATAAACGCGAAAGTGTGTTTGTTGGTTTGTCCTTCAATCACGTCTCAACGTTGCAACGGATTGACGTGATTTTTTCACGCGTATAGATAAAAACCTGGAGAGTGACATAGGCTATTTTTTATTCCGGAAAATCAAAGAGTACCCACGGGATTTTTAAAAAACTAACCCACGCGGACGAAGTCGCGGGCATCAGCTACCATTTGGCTGATAGAGAGGGGGACACTTGACTCTAATAAAAATTCGCCCTTTAAAACATCATATTTTACAAACGGATTTAGAAATCGGAAAAAGATGTTCCCACACCCACAGTATTTTTAAAAGACCTGTTCAACGATACCCCACACTATGGGGTAGACGAGAAAAAAAAAACATCCCCACTTTACATGTAGGGGAGCTACCCTAAAATAAAATATTTATCATAATTCAATTTCACCACTTTGTCGGCGTAATTAATATTTATACCCATGCCAAATTACAGATTTCTAGCACTAATAGTCTCTGAGATTATCCGAGGACGGACGGACGGACGGACATTTTTTTTTTTTTTAATGTGTTCCTCCCTTTTTTCCTCCGACATGGCGGTCGGAGACTGTTCTAGGTCGGTACTAAGATTGGCTTTTCTTTTTTTTTCTCCATTTGCCTTTCTTATTGCTTTGTTGTAATTGGTGCTACTACACACAGTGCAGTGCGTTAGGGATACTACGTTACACTAGGCTTATACTTAGACTATGCTAGTTTTTTTTATTTTAATAATAATATTTTTCTTTTTTTTTGCATCTTTCATAATTTTTTTTTTTTTTTTAATTTTGTCTTTTTTGGCTTCTTTTTTTTATAACTCTTTTTTTTTTATTGTTTGCTACGGAACCCTAAAAAGCTCCTAAAATATTTCAATACAAATACACCTAGTTAGCAAACAACTGTGCCGCTAAATACCCTAAAACCGGTAGCTTAGCTTGGCAGGTGTCCAGCGTGGAAGATTTACAGCTGCACGGGGTCTAGCGAACTGGCGCGGGCATTTATCATTCCCAGATTACTGTGATTACAGGCTAAGTTATATCGTTTTGTGCCCAAAATGCCTATTTACGATTTAGGGTTTTAATCAAAATGTAGGCAAACGAAATTAATTAATACTAGCTGATGCCCGCGACTTCGTACGCGAAGATTTGGGAATTTAAAAATCCCGTGGGAACTCTTTGATTTTCCGGGATAAAAATTAGCCTATGTCACTCTACTATGCCCATGCAAAAAATCGCGTTGATCCGTTGCTCCGTTGCGACGTGATTGAATGACAAACCAACAAACCAAAAAACAAACACACTTTCGCGTTTATAATAGGGGTATAGTGATTGCCTCCTTTTTCTATTTCTTTTCTTTCTTTCTTGGATTTCTTTTCCCTTTCCGAGTTAGCTAGTTAACGTTCGGCTTTGCTAGCAAGGCCTTACCTAAAGTATAAACGCTCACTTACAAAAATCTAAAGGTTTCCTAAAAAAGGCCATCTCTGCCTAAGTAGCCCGAAGTTCTAGAAAGGAGACCTATCTATAGAATATTTAAAGTAGACTGTCTGACTGTCTGTCAACGCACAGCTCTGACTAGGACGCATCGGGCTGAAATTCCGAATCCAAATAGCTATTATGACGTAGACATCCGCTGAGAAAGGATTTTTCGAAATTCAACCCCTAAAGGGTTAAAATTTAAATTTAAATTACTTAAAGACTTGCATGCGGACGAAGTCGCGGGCATAGCTATGTTCTCATAATTGCCTATTAAGTTATAAGTCCCGCAAATTGCTATTGCGCTGGAACCATGTCTCATTAACATCGAAATGACGTCATTTTGACGTCAGCCGAAATAAAAATATACCATCAGCTCGAAACTTCAGTCTGTGCTGACGTCGCTAAAATGGCGGCCCCGTGCATTAGCAATTTGCGGTAAATTCGATATTAAGCTCCACAGACTTCATCATCAATTTGACACCTGTAATCTTATTACCCTAATGGTACGGGTAAGAGTAGGGTTGCCAGGCGTCCGGATAAAGCCGGACATAGGTAGGCTATTGCGTGTCCGGCCAAAATAAACGGTGTCCGGCTTGTCCGGCTTTTGTTAGGTTTTACATACAATTTTTTTGTCGTACCTATTAATATTAAGAGTCCTCCTCAATAATGTATGAGGTTTAAATCCTCAATAATGTAGGGTGTCCGGCCTTTCTACCCAAATGTCCGGCCAAACTGGCTGGTCTGTCCGGCTGTTAGGTTTGGTGACCTGGCAACCCTAGGTACGAGTATATTAGGTACTCGTTCCAGACGCCTAATAACGTTATGGTAGAACGAGTACGTGAGGTACTAAATTGCCACTTCGGTAATGAGTATATTAATTAAATTATCTCATGACATGCAGTCTCTATGCTTCATTACTTAGATGATGGGGGTGGTTATGTTTTTTGAACCCTGTGGATTTTCCTAAAAATACTAAATTTGCTACCAGTTATAATATTACCATTCCATTCTTCAAATCAAGGCTTGGAACTCAATTCCATACTAATATTATAAAGTGTCTGTCTGTCTGTCTGCTAGCCTTTCACGGCCCATCCGTTCAACCGATTTGGACGAAATTTGGTACAGAGATAATGTTTGATGCAGGTTTTATGAAATCGCCCTATCGTTCTCTCTTTCAGATTTAGAATTTTGTACATAGTATAGTATACAGCTGAATTACGTACCCCTTGGGACTAGAGATACAGAATAGGCCTCCAGGAAAGCTACGAGTGCATATACCACAACCAGTTTCTTGTAGGGACTTAGCTGCACATCGTGGTATTTTGTGTGACGTGGTGTTTCGGCAGGATACCAGCGCTCAGGTTTTATTTTTTAAAACCTGCAGCATTCATGCTGAGCTGGGGCCATTTCATCTTGTGCCAAGTAGGTGCAAGAACTCATTTTAAATAATTATTAAGTATTTTTATTTATTACTAACTTAGTAACCATTAATTTTAAGTTTGTTTAAACTTAAAATTAAGCACGAGATGAATAAACAAGTTTTCTTTCTTTCTTTCTTGTGTAGTTTTTATCCAGCGGCTCCGCATCTTGTCTCAATTTACTTATTCCCGAAATGGTGACTCTACTCAGAAGGTAACCCATAACAGAATTGTTAATTAATTTTGATGTTCACTCCCTGTATCGAATTAGCGCTGCTCTGAACGTGACACGCGTGAATAAGGACATTAAACCAAATCGCGTTACCTATATATAGTATATACCTTCATGATTCATACCTAATAGCAGGTGCGAATGTTCTATAGCAGATAAGCACCCATAAATGCGAAAATGTGTTTGTTTGTTGGTTTGTCTTTCAATCAAGTCGCAACGAGCATTGGATCGTGATTTTTTGTCCCGGAAAATCATAGAGTTTAGTATTTTAATGAATGTAATTAGACAATCAGAAATCTAAATACCTAGTATATTATAAATGCGATGGTTTTTTTGTTGGTTTGTCCTTCAATCACGTCGCAACGGAGCAATGGATTGACATGATTTTTTGCATGGATATAGTTAAAGACTTGGGGAGTGACATAGGCTATTTTTTATCCCGGAAAATCAAACAGTTCCTACGGTATTTTTAAAAATCTAAATCCACGCGCACGAAGTCGCGGGTATCAGCTAGTAAGTATACAAAAAGATAACTAACTTAATACTACTACTATAAAACTTAAACAAACTTAAGAAGAGGTTAAAGAAACACTTAGGGACTCTCTAACTGACTATATCATGCTTCTTAATAATTATTAATTTGTGTTTTTGTGTTTTTTTTGGTTGTTTATTAGTAAGTTGTTAGTATACTCAATTGTGTTAGTTTATCTTTTAGTGAAGTAGGTAGGTTTAAATAAGTATGTAGAACAGTTTAATTATAAGAATAGATATAGGTGTGTGAATAGCGTTAAGGAAATATAGTAGTAAGTTATGTACATAGTATTAAGAGCGCCACCTCGCCAACAAACTGGCACACCAGTTTGGCGAGATAGATATGTAGGAAACTCTGTAAAATTGATATGAATAAATAAATTAAAAAAAAAAAAAAAAAATTACGGACTTATCGATGCCACAACGCCAATGCGCAACCCAAACCCCTGGACTTAAGAAAGCTGAAATTTTGCTCAGAGCTTCCCTTTAAACAACCGATAGAGAATAAATAGGATATTTTGCCGTGCGAAGCTGCGGGCGATCGCTAGTCTGAAAATTAGATATTATATCAAAATTCCCTCGTAGTGGAAACCAAAATAGACGGACATTTTCCTTCATCATTCAAGTTCCGTCCAATCGGAAGTCGGGGTCGCCCTTTTGATCAAGTTTGGGGCCACTTTCTGCCCCATTCATGGTCACGCGCATCCGCGGCATTGTAGCAATATTGTAAATGCGAGTAAGTCAGACGAGTGACTGGGAGTCACGTACTGTGACGCACGTGATCTCAGGGTATTAGAGGTCCCTTTTTATTTCGTTTTTTGGTTCTTGTTTACGTCTCTAAAGGTACGCTTACACGGGCAATTGAAATTACTCAATTCCAGAAAATTTAGTCAATAAGTACGGTATTTGACAACTAGTCAAATCAGTAACTTTTTGTCAAACGTCAAAACGCGCGCTTAGTATGCGAGATTCTATGAAATACCGGTGTGTGACGTCACAATCATTTGACGTGCTTTTTTTTAGTTTAATCGATAATTTAAAATGGTTATTACACTTAAAACCAACAAACGACGTGGATTTTACGTATTTTGGAAGACGCACACCGGAATCAGTAACTTTTTGTCAAACGTCAAAACGCGCGCTTAGTTTGCGAGATTCTATGAAATACCGGTGTGTGACGTCACAATCATTTGACGTGCTTTTTTTTAGTTTAATCGATAATTTAAAATGGTTATTACACTTAAAACCAACAAACGACGTGGATTTTACGTATTTTGGAAGACGCACACCGGAATCACTGAGAAATAAATTATTTTTGATGTAGTCAAATACCCAATTATGACGTCACGACCACATGAAACAATTTACGGCAATATGCAGCAATATCTGAAAATTCCAGCAATGTTATGCAAAATAATTGCTCCAGATTGATCTATACGTGTTGCTGAGCAACAATTTCTTAAAAATTGCCCATGTAATCGCACCATAATGGGTATAGAGTATAGAATAGACTATAGAGCGATCTATCTATTCTATAGTCTATTTATTATAGTCCTACATATTAAGTATATACAGAACAAAAAACAGGCCAAGTGCGAGTCAGTCTTGCGCACCGAGGGTTCCGTTCTACGGTCGTATTTAATAGTCATTTTGCACTATAAATCAAAAACTATTATACATTTTTTAAAAATCTGTTTCAGAATAAACAGGTAAAGCCCTTTCATATGATACCCCACTTGGTATCGGTAGTAGGTAATCTAACCCCGGTGACAGACAGACAGACGGTTGGACAGACGTACGGACATACAGCGGAGGCTTAGTAATAGGGATCCGTTGGCACCCTTCGGGTACGGAACCCCGAAAATAATAAAATTGTCTGCATTTTTTCCCATCCAAAAACAACCCAAAGCGCTAGAAACAATAACAGCCAGACTTGCAGCTATTTCCTGGCATCTGTTCGCTCGAACACAGGCAACAGATCATCCGATGACAGTTTTATGCGCTGCGCTCGCGCATCTTGCCTGAGTTATGACGGGGGTGACTTCACATAAACTGTACAGGGATTAATAAACTTATAACTAAGTTACCCCAGATGGTGCGATCCCAGAAGACGCAGGTTCGAATCCTGCCGATTCCGCAATTTTGACATGTATTTAAAAATTATATATAATATCTGTCCCGGCTTTACTCACATGTTTAGTCGACGGTGCCCGACTAGTTTCGAACCCATCCGGGGTCCTTTTTCAAGGGAGTCAGTTCGCGCACGCTAAAACACTGTACTCTCACGTGACACGTGAGTAAAGCAAATATTATATTGAAAAATTTGTTAGAAATTGAAGTGAAGGTAAAAACATTATCATAAAAATTATATACTGCTAGCAACCCACCCCGACTTCACACGAGTAGCTAATTACAATTTTCGTAGGGATCTCTAATTTTTTTGAAAATAAAATATAGCCTATGTCACTCAGGAATAAAGTAGCTTTCTACTGGTGAAAGAATTTTCAAAATCGGTTCAGTAGTTCCAGAGATCACCCCCGACAAACAAATTTACACAATACCTTACCTCTTTATAATATTAGTATAGAAGTTAACCAACCCATTAGTCATCAAAAAATATTAATAAAACTGACAGAATGGTATAATCGATAGTAAGTAAACAGTGATACCTACTAGTTTAAGTAAAAGTTAGTAAAGTTAGAGGTGTGTGCCTCCAGGATCGAGCCCCAAACTCCCCGAAAAGGAGGCGGAATTGGGTATTTGCCTACTTTTGAATTTGATAAATAGTATTACTTTATTATAAACTAGGATAAAATAATGACGTACACTGAAAAAAATATTAAAATCCAACAAAGATTTACAAAGTTACAGGCATTTTAATTTTTGAGTGGGAGGGTCTTCTATCCCTTTCTCGCAAAACGAAAATTTGTATGAAACCGCAAGAAGCTACTATGGCATTAGTAGGTGTGACGTCAAACTGCTGTATCGCTATCTCTGTCTAATCAGAAATATTTAAATGCTTATAACTTTTTTGTTATTTGATCGATTTAATTAGTTTTTTTCAATTTACGTCATTATTTTTATTCTAGTTTATAATAAAGTAATAAAAAATTGGAGTCAAATGGACAAATACCCAATAATCGCTCACTATCACGATACAAAATTCGAATTCCAGTCAATATGAATCGTCCCCCTGTTGAGTATATCGTGTGATGTAATTTTGATGTAATTTCCGTTTCATCTCGTTAGCCTGACGTTCCCAATTGCAGTACAAATTATTATTCAATGTCAAATAATAATACTACGATTAGACCTGTTTGTTCAGGCGGCGGTATGTGGGAAATTCTTGTGGTATTTCTATGGGTTTATAGTTGACAGCGATAGATTTATGGTTTTAGTCCGTGGTTTTAGTAGTAGTTGCTATGACTATTACATTATTAAAAACATAGTATAATATATCGGTTTTAACATCATTTTATCCAAATAGCATATTGAAGGCACTTGGAGAGTTCCAAAATTTTCCGACTTGGGAAATTTAGGAATTTATAATCCACTAGCTTGTGCTCGCGACTTCGTCCGCGTGGACTACACAAGTTCCAAACCCCTATTTCACCCCCTTAGGGGTTGAATTTACAAAAATCCTTTCTTAGCGGATGCCTACATCATAATAGCTATCTGCATGCCGAATTTCGGGTTATTCCCGTTGAGTCACACCCCCGTGTGTAACACTGTGACACAAGGTACCAAAAATTTCAAAACATTCCCGTTGAGTAACACTGTTACACAACGGGAATTTTTTGAACTTGTTGGCACCTTGTGTCACACCTACATAAATACATATTATTGCGCGTGTATCAAGTATTAACTGATTGTGCACTTTTCCGGGATGTTATTTATTTATAAATCCAAGATGGCGGACATGATTTTTTTTTTTCAAAAAATTGACATGGGTGTCGTTTTCAGGGTTTTCGAGGGTGCTGAATTTGATGATGACATTTATTCTGAAATCCAAGATGGCGGACATGATTTTTTTTTCAAAAAATTGACATGGGTGTCGTTTTCAGGGTTTTCGAGGGTGCTGAATTTGATGATGACATTTATTCTGAAATCCAAGATGGCGGACATGATTTTTTTTTTCAAAAAATTGACATGGGTGTCGGTTTCAGGGTTTTCGAGGGTGCTGAATTTGATGATGACATTTATTCTGAAATCCAAGATGGCGGACATGATTTTTTTTTTCAAAAAATTGACATGGGTGTCGTTTTCAGGGTTTTTGAGGGTGCTGAATTTGATGATGACATTTATTCTGAAATCCAAGATGGCGGACATGATTTTTTTTTTCAAAAAATTGACATGGGTGTCGTTTTCAGGGTTTTCGAGGGTGCTGAATTTGATGATGACATTTATTCTGAAATCCAAGATGGCGGACATGATTTTTTTTTTTCAAAAAATTGACATGGGTGTCGTTTTCAGGGTTTTCGAGGGTGCTGAATTTGATGATGACATTTATTCTGAAATCCAAGATGGCGGACATGATTTTTTTTTTCAAAAAATTGACATGGGTGTCGGTTTCAGGGTTTTCGAGGGTGCTGAATTTGATGATGACATTTATTCTGAAATCCAAGATGGCGGACATGATTTTTTTTTTCAAAAAATTGACATGGGTGTCGGTTTCAGGGTTTTCGAGGGTGCTGAATTTGATGATGACATTTATTCTGAAATCCAAGATGGCGGACATGATTTTTTTTTTCAAAAAATTGACATGGGTGTCGTTTTCAGGGTTTTTGAGGGTGCTGAATTTGATGATGACATTTATTCTGAAATCCAAGATGGCGGACATGATTTTTTTTTTCAAAAAATTGACA
Source organism: Maniola hyperantus (assembly GCF_902806685.2). Taxonomy (NCBI): domain Eukaryota; kingdom Metazoa; phylum Arthropoda; class Insecta; order Lepidoptera; family Nymphalidae; genus Maniola; species Maniola hyperantus. Next base: position 993,616 of record NC_048549.1, read on the forward strand.
TGGGTGTCGTTTTCAGGGTTTTCGAGGGTGCTGAATTTGATGATGACATTTATTCTGAAATCCAAGATGGCGGACATGATTTTTTTTTCAAAAAATTGACATGGGTGTCGTTTTCAGGGTTTTCGAGGGTGCTGAATTTGATGATGACATTTATTCTGAAATCCAAGATGGCGGTCATGAATTTTTTTTCAAAAAATTGACATGGGTGCCGTTTTCAGGGTTTTCGAGGGTGCTGAATTTGATGATGACATTTATTCTGAAATCCAAGATGGCGGACATGAATTTTTTTTCAAGAAATTGACGTAGGTGCCGTTTTCAGGGTTTTCGAGGGTGCTGAATTTGATGATGACATTTATTCTGAAATCCAAGATGGCGGACATGATATTTTTTGACCCTGAAAACGACACCCATGTCAATTAAAAAAAAAAAAATCATGTCCGCCATCTTGGATTTATAAATAAATAACTTCCCGGAAAAGTGCACAATCAGTTAATACTTGATACACGCGCAATAATATGTATTTATGTAGGTGTGACACAAGGTGTCATGTCCGCCATCTTGGATTTCAGAATAAATGTCATCATCAAATTCAGCACCCTCGAAAACCCTGAAAACGACACCCATGTCAATTTTTAAAAAAAAAAAATCATGTCCGCCATCTTGGATTTCAGAATAAATGTCATCATCAAATTCAGCACCCTTGAAAACCCTGAAAACGGCACCCATGTCAATTTTTTGAAAAAAAAATTCATGTCCGCCGTCTTGGATTTCAGAATAAATGTCATCATCAAATTCAGCACCCTCGAAAACCCTGAAAACGACACCCATGTCAATTTTTTGAAAAAAAAATCATGTCCGCCATTGTGGATTTCAGAATAAATGTCATCATCAAATTCAGCAGCCTCGAAAACCCTGAAAACGACACCCATGTCAATTTTTTGAAAAAAAATCATGTCCGCCATCTTGGATTTCAGAATAAATGTCATCATCAAATTCAGCACCCTCGAAAACCCTGAAAACGACACCCATGTCAATTTTTGAAAAAAAAAAATCATGTCCGCCATCTTGGATTTCAGAATAAATGTCATCATCAAATTCAGCACCCTCGAAAACCCTGAAAACGACACCCATGTCAATTTTTTGAAAAAAAAAATCATGTCCGCCATCTTGGATTTCAGAATAAATGTCATCATCAAATTCAGCACCCTCGAAAACCCTGAAACCGACACCCATGTCAATTTTTTGAAAAAAAAAATCGTCCGCCATCTTGGATTTCAGAATAAATGTCATCATCAAATTCAGCACCCTCGAAAACCCTGAAAACGACACCCATGTCAATTTTTTGAAAAAAAAATCATGTCCGCCATCTTGGATTTCAGAATAAATGTCATCATCAAATTCAGCACCCTCGAAAACCCTGAAAACGACACCCATGTCAATTTTTTGAAAAAAAAAATCATGTCCGCCATCTTGGATTCCAGAATAAATGTCATCATCAAATTCAGCACCCTCGAAAACCCTGAAAACGACACCCATGTCAATTTTTTGAAAAAAAAATCATGTCCGCCATCTTGGATTTCAGAATAAATGTCATCATCAAATTCAGCACCCTCGAAAACCCTGAAAACGACACCCATGTCAATTTTTTGAAAAAAAAAACATGTCCGCCATCTTGGATTTCAGAATAAATGTCATCATCAAATTCAGCACCCTCGAAAACCCTGAAAACGACACCCATGTCAATTTTTTGAAAAAAAATTCATGTCCGCCATCTTGGATTTATAAATAAATAACACCCCGGAAAAGTGCACAATCAGTTAATACTTGATACACGCGCAATAATATGTATTTATGTAGGTGTGACACAAGGTGCCAACAAGTTCAAAAAATTCCCGTTGTGTAACAGTGTTACTCAACGGGAATGTTTTGAAATTTTTGATACCTTGTGTCACAGTGTTACACACGGGGGTGTGACTCAACGGGAATAACCCCGAATTTCAGCCCGATCCGTCCAGTAGTATAAGCTGTGCGTTGATAGATCAGTCAGTCAGTCAGTCACTTTTCCTTTATGCTGCTAATATTATAAACGCGAAAGTGTGTTTGTCATCATGGATGGACAGGGGAAATGAGGAATAACGCCGAGAAAGAGAGCAGGTTTTAGTTTACTAAGTCCTAGTGTGGACGCGACATTACCATGTTTTATGCATAAATAGTGCGACCAGTGACCTTAGTTAGAGGCTTCAACATCTTTATGCCCCTCATTAGCTCAGCGCATTCGTTGCCTTATAAGACGGACCTACTGCTAATTTATACTAGTTTACGGTTGCTTTATGTTTGCTTTGAACATTGCCATTTGCCTGGCGTAGGATGTATGTAACCTGAGACGAAGTAACTATTAACGAAGTAAGTATTATTTGTGCCTGTAGATCTCTTGAAAAGAGCAACCGCCGAGTTTCTTGCTAATTCTTCTCGGTAGGAACGACATTCCGAACTAGTGGTAAATTAATCTAGTTGACGATTCAAAAGCACTTGTAAAAGTTTACTTGAATAAAAATCTATTCTATTCTATTTTATTCTGAGGCCATAGAGGTTCTAGTACTTAGTACTATTATATATTCTGTGATTCTAGTAAATTTTTTCAAGTTGACCTGAGTTTTCTGGTGGGGGGTTTTCTAGTGGGAGGCTTCGCCGTAGCTAGTTACCACCCTACCGGCAAGGCCGTGCCGCCAAGCGATTTAGCGTTCCGTTACGATGCTGTGTAGAAACCAAAGGAGCATGGGTTTATTAAAAAAAAAACGGCCAAGTGCGAGTCAGGCTCGCGCAACGAGGGTTCCATATTCATCCACGGTCGTATATTTTCGACATATTGCACGATAATTCAAAAACTATGATGCATAAATATAAATAAAAATCTGTTTTAGAATGCGCAGGTGAAGACCTTTCATATGATACCCAACTTGATATAGTTATCTTACTTCGAAAATTGAAAATACTAATTATTAGTTCATGACCACAATTTAATTTTTTGTGTGATGTAACCACAAATTCACGGTTTTCAGATTTTTCCCCGAATGTCTGCTATAAGACCTACCTACCTGCCAAATTTCATGATTCTAGGTCAACGGGAAGTACCCTGTAGGTTTCTTGACAGACAAACAACAAAGTGATCCTATAAAGTTTTTCCTTTTTTAGGTACGGAACCCTAAAAACGTGAAAAAAATTAAGGGGGCTCCCATAAAACAAACGTGATTTTATTGCTCGTTTTTAAAGATAATGGTACGGAACCTTGCGTAAACGATTCCGACTCGCACTTGGCCGGTTTTATTACAAGCCAACGGAACATCGCTCGTAATCACACGCCTCGGGCCGGGGCGATATTAATCGCAAGCATTTGTGATCGTGTGCAACAGTTGGGTAATGCGGCGATATGTCACCGCGACCCGCCTGCGAGCCACACGCGACCTGATACATGTACAAACACTAAAAATTGAAAAATAATTTAATTTTTACCGAATATATTATGTATACAAGAGTTAATATAGTTCCATAATAATACTTTTTGGTGCCGGTGCCAATTAGCTTTAGCTGCGCGAATCGTCTAGACTTCATATTTTTATGAGACTCCACAACGGCACCTCATTGGCACCGACCCCAAAAAATATTATTATGGAACTATATTAACTCTTGTATACATAAGATATTCGGTAATAAATTAAATTATTTTTCAATTTTTAGTGTTTGTGTATCGAAGTCGGTTTTTATTTTTTTGGTAAAAAAATTTTATTTCACAATTTTTAGTGGCCCCATGGAATTATGCTATGACTGGTTAAAAATCTACTGTTTACTAAGCTATTACACTGATCGCGAGCAATTTACTCTTATCCGTTGAGGAGTTCCAGTATCTATCTTCGAAGATGTTCATCAGATCTTCACCAAATTTAAATGGGACCAACTTTGAAGTATACCCTTTCAAACAAAAAAGAATTTTCAAAATCGGTCCAGGCGTCTTCGAGTAATGGGGGAACATACATAAAAAATAAAAATAAAAAAAATAAAAAAAAGATTCCGACGAATTGAGAACCTCCTCCTTTTTTTGAAGTCGGTTAAAAATAGAATAGAATAGAATAGAATGTTTTTTTAGTCATGTAAACTTTTTTAAAGTGCTTATCAATAGTCAGGTAGTTTTAATTTACCACTGGTTCGGAATGCCGTTCCTACCGAGAAGAACCAGCAAGAAACTCGGCACCTGTGCACCTTATGTGCACGCATTGCCATCATCTGTAACCATGGAACTAGGAATCTGCTTTGGGCTCTTTTGAGCAATAGGGGTGACTTGAAATCAAAGGTAAAAAAATATATTTCACACTCTTTGCCACGCTGTCACGTTGGCCCATGTCACATAACTGGTTTCATCAAAGATTTTTTAAACTTTCTAAATCCATGGGTTTCGTCGATTCATAGCTTACATTTGACAGGTGAAGCCTCGAGATTTTGTTCCAAGCGTTCCAAGTTTCGCAACTGTAAGGAACTGTGGTAATATGTTAGACATAGAACGCTCACGTTTGATATCCTTTTCCAGAATGCAACTGCAACGGGCACGCGCGTCGATGTCGCTTCAACATGGAGCTATACAAACTGTCGGGTCGCGCCAGCGGCGGCGTGTGCCTCAAGTGCAGGCATTACACCGCCGGCCGACATTGCCACTACTGCCGCGAGGGCTACTACCGAGACCCCACCAAACCTATCACTCATAAGAAGGCTTGCAAACGTGAGTACAACTTCCCTATAGAAGCTATCAAGTCCTCTGAGGAACGAGGCTTGCAAACATGAGTTACCTATTCTGTTTGCAATATGTAGTTAACCTAAAAAACCTAAAGTAGGTACCTATACATAATTGTTAGACACTGAGATAAGAAAAATTACAGTTCTCGAATTTAATAATAGACTATCTGCAGCTATGCTTTAGAGTAATTTAATAATAGACCATCTGCAGGTATGCTTTAGAGTAATTTAATAATAGACTATCTGCAGGTATGCTTTAGAGTAATTTAATAATAGACTATCTGCAGGTATGCTTTAGAGTTTAGAGTAATTTTTTAGAATATATCTTCTCGAAGAAGTTTATTTTCATTCCAAATTCCGCGAAATTTCTAAAAGTTTCAGTTTTTGTTTTAGTCATCACTATCAAGATAGCACCTTGTGTACCTATCTATTTTATCTCCTGTGTATAGTTTCAACTCTCCCACGACGCACAGTCGTAAGATACAGCAGTTAAGGTTACGCGGACAATTCTCGGCCCTTTCCCGGGACACATTCCGATAATTGGATTTCGCGATCGGCATTTGACCTCGTGCTCGTAGATTTGCTCTGTTATCGTTTCGCTTATTTGTAGTTTCTACAACTTTCCGGTTCATATTTACAACTTATCTAAACTAGCGGCACGCTATGATGGCCGGTTTGACGTTTGTCCGCTCATGAAGTTCCGTATTAATTGATAACGACTTTGAAGGAAATAATTGTATTACTTTATTGACGATAGTGATGTGCAGAGATTCATAAATTTTATCGAATGTAGTTTTAGGTTTAGGACTCAAAATTTATTTATTAAATTGATTTCTTAAATGTATACAAGTGTAGAAAAATCAGTTTGCACCATTTAAGGGGTGAATGTACTTGTGAATATGAACAATTTTCACTATGTGGACAAACCTCTGAAATCGCAAAAAAATATCAATAAATTTTTAAAAATGGAATCTAATACGATCGTCACATAGGATCGCTGGCTAGCACAACTACTACCTCCGGCAAACTCGCGTCAATGCTCAATGCAAAACAAAGCAGTTTCGAATTGACGTTGCTTCGAAAAGTATAAACTGTCAGTGCAATGCGATTGTGATATAGTTTTGACCTGGCTTTGGATTTCAAATATTGATACTGCATTACTGTTGACCCTTGCTCGTTAATTTGGACTCTGTTCAAGCCCTTTGTTGTGGATTTCGTCGATATGACCGAACGTACGCAGAGAACTGTTCTAAATAGTCAGACACGTGAGTTCCTAATACGCCTTCGTAACTATTTCGATCGTGAAGCTCAAAATGGAGGGCCAATTTTACCTATAACGTCAGTGGTTGAACGCGTAGCTGATGCGCTTAATATTGGACAACGAACTGTTAGACGGATAACTAAAAAAAAATATGGCGAGACTGGCACAGAAGAAAATAAACTTCACACACCAAAAAAGAGAAAACGAGCAAAACCAGTCGTAGGCATCGATAGCTTTGATGCCGATGCTATCCGAAGACATGTTTACGGCTACTATTTACAGAAGGAGTATCCAACAAGAAAAAAGTTGGTGCATTCACTGAAGGAAGCTGGATTATTCTTCGGTGGGGAAAGTTCTTTAACGAAGATTTTGAAGACCATTGGATTTCGATACAAAAAATGTAACAAACGCAAAATATTGATGGAAAGATTTGATATAGCGATGGCAAGGTATACTTTTTTACGGCAAGTGAAAGAAATCAAAAATTGGCAAAATGTTGTGTTCTTGGATGAAACATGGCTTAATGCTAACCATACTGTAGGCCGTTCTTGGAACGATGACACAGCAGCATCTACTTCCAAAGTTCCTGTAGGAAAAGGATCGCGACTTATAATTTGTCACGCCGGAACCATCAACGGGTTTGTCGAAGGTTCTCTCATGGCTTTTGCGTCAAAAACCACTGGAGACTATCATGAAGACATGAATGGAGAAAAGTTTACTGAATGGTTTACCTCAATGTTGTGTAGCCTCCCTGAACCATCTATTATAATTATGGACAACGCCCCATACCACTCGATGCAAATTGACAAGCCACCTGCCCAATCCCAAAAGAAAGCTGATATCGTCGCATGGCTTCGTAAAAATGGCGTAGATGCAAACATGAATATGTTAAAAGCGGAATTAGTACGTCTTTTAAAAGAAAACAAACCAACCAAGATCCGATACGTCATTGACGAAATAGCATTAGAACATGGGCACAGAGTTATACGGTTACCGCCTTACCATTGTGAGTATAATGCGATTGAGTTGGTGTGGGCTCAAATTAAGGGATATGCTGCAAGACACAATACAGAACCCCCATTTACCACAAAAAAAATGCTAAAATTATTAGAAGAAGCTTGTGAACATGTGACTAAAGGAGACTGGGAAAAGGTTGTGAATAGAACTGTTAAATTAATAAGGGAAGATTATGAAAGAGATGTGAAAATAGATAATATTATAGAAAACGAACATATAATTATTAATGTATGTGATGATAGCAGTGACGACAGTGAAAATAGTAGTATGGACGAATCTGATTAATTATGGCCTTTTGTGGCACCTTTTTCGGTATCTTTTGTATTCATATGTTTCTTGTGTGCATATAAAGTATGTATATTCATTTTCGTTCAAATATTCAGTTCGTTCAAATAAATTAAATAAACATATACATTTTTGTTTTATTAAACCTATTTAATCAGGTACAAAAACAAAACTTAATTGTTTTTTGTTCGAGAATAAATTGACATTCCACATCACTATTGTAATGTGTCAAACCGGCCATCATAGCGTGCCGCTAGTGTAATATCTATACACCACTAGTTTTCTATTTCCATAATCTGTATAATATATAAAATTCAAAGTCCTGACTGACTGACTGACTTATACATATATCAACGCACTGCCTAAACAGCTGGTCTTAGAGACATGAAATTTGGAAGGTGTATTCTTTGTAAAGAGTAGGTATCCACTTAGAAAGTATTTTTTGAAATTCCACCCCTAAGTATTGTTTTAAATGTGAAATAAGATTTGTTTAGCTTTAATTTAACAAAGTTATTAAAGTTTATTTTGTTTTGAAAATGTGAATATCTAAATACCGCTGGTTCTAGCTGGGTTTGGGTCTAGTTTGACACTCACACACACAATTTTTATAAGTTTTAAAGATAACAAATACTGGGGCCGATTCTCTTGTACACAATCTCTAAACTAAACAAAATTACAGGTCTAAATCTAGTGATATCCTTTTCCGCAAGCAACATTATGAAAGGGATATAAATAGATTTAGACGTGCCATTTTAGTTTAGTTTAGAGATTGTGTACAAGAGAATCTTCCAGTGTGTCTAACAACCTACCTATACATTTTTTACCGACGAAATTACAGCAGTTTTTCTATATGGCTATTTATTAAAGCAAGCTTGAATAAAGAAAACAAAGTACAGATATTAAGGTAAGTTAGACAAAAATAACAAAACGTATTATTCAAACAGAGCCAAATAAAATGAGAAGTATAACAAACATCGGCCATGTTTGTCTAGTCTACTCCAAACAAGTTAGACTTTTACGATTTCTTATTTATTTTCTCTCGCACCTGCTTCGGGATACGTCTTTTACTTATTTTCGGTATAAAATTGTGGCTCTTTTTGCCTTAGCTTGTTAATAAAGTTTATAGCTATCATAAAATGTACGACAGGATAAGTACATTTTGTATTGTAGTGACTTATGATAAGATTGTACGGGTAACCTAAAAATTAAATAAATCTAAATAAATAAAAGGAAAAGGTGACTGACTGACTGAACTATTAACGCACAGCTCAAACTACTAGACGGATCGAGTTGAAATTTGGTATGCAAATAGCTATTATGACGTAAGCATCCGCTAAGAAAAGATTTTTGAAAATTCAATTCCTAAGGGGGTAAAATAGGTGTTTGAAATTTGGTTAGTCCACGCGGACGAAAGTCGCGAGCATAAGCTAGTTAGGTATTATAATAATAAATTTTTATTTACTAAAATTTACAAGGTAAACGATGGTAGTAACAAGCAAAGTTCTTAGCCCCCGAACTAGGATTCCCTGTGCTATGGGAAGCCAGTACAATTGTGAGGTATTTTTATGGTCTATGCTATGGCATAGACCATAATAATAGAATAGACTCTATGGAGTCTAGAAAAGACCAGAGAAATATTGTTATTGTTAAATCATGTACATACACCCTGAAAACATTATTTCTACTCCCTTTTTTGGACCGTCTTGTGATAAACATACAACGAAATAAGCAACTCGGTCCGAAACACGTTAAAGTTACAAAGAAAATCTGAAACGGTCCTCTTCCCCGACGTCAGCAACCCGAACTTTGCCCCGTATAAAATCTTTTCTCCAGGGGCCCATTTGAAAAGGTCTATCCCATCGTAAAGGGCCTGCGAAGTGGTTCCGCGATTTCCGGGCATAGTTTTTATGGGGAAACTATTCGCTCGGGACGGCCTGCGGTGGGGTTTTATGTTAGTTTTACACCGTCAAGCTCTCGAGTTACTGCTATTGCCGCCTATTGGTTTCTTGACCGAAAAGTGTGGAAGGCAATTCTATTATTTAGGTTGCCCTTTTTTGCTGTTCTTTTCTTGTTTTCTTTTTTAGGGTTCCTAGAATCATGAAATTTGGCAGATAGGTAGTTCTTATAGCAGACATTAGGGGAAAAATCTGAAAACCGTGAATTTGTGATTATATCACACAAAAAAATTAAATTGATGTCATGAACTAAACATTAGTACCTATTTCCAATTTTCGATGTAAGATTCAAGTGGGGTATCATATGAAAGGGCTTCACCTGTGCATTCTAAAATAGATTTTATTTATTTTTATGCATCATAGTTTTTGATTTATCGTGCAGAATGACGAAAAAATACGACTGGAGTACGGAACCCTCGGTATGCGAGCCTGACTCGCACTTGGCCGGTTTTTTGTTACTGTTGAAATTTCCGTTTAACTATTACATAGTAATATATATTAAATTCAAGTAAGAATTAATAGCTGTCTAATTATGAAGTGAATCTGCGACTCGAAATGTCTTTCCCGACCAGTAGTAGATTTTGACCGAAAACAAGCAAGTTTAAAGAACATAAGAAAATTATTTGAATATTTGCAAATCGCTTACCGCGCCGCCGGCCAAGTTCAGTTTGGCAGACTGCACATACCTTTGAAAACAATATGACGAACTCTCAGATTGGTTTCACTGTTAAAGCAAGTTAATTGCTTGAAACCAAAAACCTTTCTCATTCTGAAAGGAGACCGCTCGGTAGTGAGCTAGCGATGGGTTGATCATGATGATTTCAATATAACCGTAAACATTATTTGTATTGCAATCACTGAAAGCATTTTCTGTCTCAACAGCATGCGACTGCCACCCCGTGGGTGCGAGCGGGAAGACTTGCAACCAGACGAGCGGACAGTGCCCATGCAAGGACGGCGTCACGGGAACCACCTGCAACCGCTGCGCTAAAGGCTACCAGCAATCCAGGAGTCACATCGCGCCTTGCATACGTGAGTTACATTCTGTGTCTCAACAGCATGCGACTGCCACCCCATGGGTGCGAGCGGGAAGACATGCAACGAGACGAACGGATAGTGCCCGTGTAAGGACGGCGTCAAGGGAACCACCTGCAACCGCTGCGTTAAAGGCTACCAGCAATCGAGGAGTCATATCGCGCCATGCATACGTGAGTTCCATTCTTTGTCTCAACAGCATGCGACTGTCACCCAGTGGGTGTGAGCGGGAAGACTTGCAACCAGACGAGCGGACAGTGCACATGCAAGGACGGCGTCACGGGAACCACCTTCAACCGCTGCGCTAAAGGCAACCAGCAATCCAGGAGTCATATCGCGCTTTGGATGCGTGAGTTGCATTCTTTGTCTCAACATCATGCGACTGTCACCCAGTGGGTGCGAGCGAGAAGACATGCAAGCAGATGAGTGAGCAGCGCCCATATGGAAGAATAGCGTCAAGAGCGCAGGAGTCATATCGCACAATACTTATTTTGGAGTAAAACTTATTTAGACACGCCTTGAGAGTTAATCTTTTTTCGAATAAAAGTAACGTTCATATATGTCACTTCAGCCGAAAATGCCGGCAAACAGATGAACTGTTTTGCCGCCATCGAGGGGGTACCAAATAGTTATAAGACTTCCAGAACAGCAAATAACATTTCCTCGTTTCACCAGAAACGCTAAGCTCACTGCGCTTGCGCCCATGACTAGCCTGATTATTGTAACCATTACTTCTCGTTATGTTTACAATTAACACTGACTATACTGTTGTTCTTACAGGCATTCCTCGCATAGTAACAGCGGTGCAAGCCATGGAGGCGGTGGACGCCGAGCCGGGGCGCGGTAAGTAGTAAGTGGACCTTCATGCACTTCGCCCATCACACGCATGCCGCACTCTCTCACGGTATACTCTCCTGGTAACGTTGTCAACAAACCTAGTAACTGCTAACGTAACTTGAGCCTCAATAGCTCAACGGGTAAAACCGAAAGGTCGACGGTTCAAACCCCGCCCGTTGCGCTATTGTCGTACCTACTCCTAGCACAAGCTTGACGCTTAGTTGGAGAGGAAAGGGGAATATTAGTCATTTAACATGGCTAATATTCTTTTTTAAAAAAAACTGTACCTTATAGTGTTCAGTGTAAAACTGCTCTAAGTGTCTGGAGCATTTTCCTGTAGGTTCATATTTTGAAAGCTTGCAGGCCATTAGTTGCTTTCTTTTTGAGACTCCAAGTTTCTGTTTTCTTCAAATTCGGGTTCTCTGAAAGTAGAAAATTTTGCAACAAATTCTTAAAACTCGACTAAGTAGCTTATCTTGAACTTAATCCTTCCCTTGTGATGCTTAAATATGGCGAAATAAATCAATTTATATGTCAAACAGTGTGCCGATGAATTCAGTTAAAATCCATCCATTACCACGCCAAACCAGATCCAATGCAATAATAACTCATATCAATCAAATCATAATGCATACCTCGTTACACAACATTGATCGATACATCCGGGCACCAGTCTACAAACAAGAAACGGTATTTCAATAGGAATGCGTACTTAAATAACTAGTACTAAGTACCTTCACAAATTTAATTTAATTTAATTTAATTTATTTATTGGCATCCAAAACAGATTACAATAATAATTATAACCTAGTAATTCCATAATACAAAGTTTCGTTCTTACTGTAATCCTAAATGGTTGCACAGCATAACCAGAGTTTAAAAAAGCACGCAAATTATAAATAACAATAAAAACAAATAATAGCCTAATAATTAATTATGTAAGTAGAAATTTGTTACTGAATTAATTTAATTGTTTTTCTAAAGAAGATTGGAAATCTGTGATCAAAAATATTTGTATCTACATCCAGCTTAACAAATTCAATATAAGAGCGACACATTCTTCCCTTCCTTATAACATACCTATTAATAAGCTCTCTTTCAAATTGAAACTAATTTAACCGAGTTAAATTTTGCAAAACGCCTGTTTTACAAAATCTTAATAAGTATAAACTTGCAAAAACGTTTGAATTTAAAATATGATAAAGGTATTTTAAAAATGATTGACAAAATGAACTTTAAATCTAACATACGAGTATCTCTACTGGAATCCGTAACTTATCCATTAATTATGATTACGATATTTAAAAATCATATTGGTTTTTAGTTTTTATAACAACACTAGCTGATCCCCGCGACTTCGTCCGCGTGGATTTACGTTTTTCAAAATCCCGCGGGAACTCTTTGATTTTCCGGGATAAAAAGTAGCCTATGTGTTAATCCAGGGTATAATGTATCTTCATTCCAAATTTCAGCCAAATCCGTCCAGTAGTTTTTGCGTGAAGGAGTAACAAACATACACACACACACACTCACACACACATACAAACTTTTGTCTTTATAGAAGGAGTAACAAACATACACACTCACACACACCTGCACACACATACAAACTTTCGCCTTTATAATATTAAGTCGGGACGGGATATTTCCAAAATACTAATCGTATTGCCGTGATAGAGTGCTTTTAAGGAGTCAGCTTACTTTACCAATCTTTTGTTATTTAATCTTTATCATTTAAATTTTTTATTTTAAAGAAAAAATAAAAAGTAAGCTCGCTCCATTTATATTAATTTGCACTTTTACTTATTTACAATATTACCTACCTACGACGACGGTTGGAATGGTGGTTTTAACATCAAATATAGTTTGTTTCCAGGCTTGCTTTATTACTCATCGCCAAACTCATTACCCCTTTTGTTTCCTTATGTATTCAACTCCGATATGTGTTATATCAAGTGCGAGGAAGGTAAACAAATTTTTGTGTATTCCTTTTCTTTTATAATCTAGAATTAGCGTTCCTTGGTTAGTCTTAGATGTATTTGTGAAATGTGATATGAAATTCTTTCCATATATTTGCCCAATTTTTTATTTTGGTTTGTTTTATTGTATGCCCTAGTAGTCATTTTAATGAAATTATCTACTAACTATAATTTTCTGAACAATTTTATATTGTTTCACTTTATCGGCTTTATTATTTTGACTTATTATTTTCTTTTCTTATAGTTGTTATCAAAACACTAATACAGAACTACCACTTTTATAAATTACGCTGATGTACCTGCGCAGCAATCTAATTTTTCAATGGGGCGAAAATATCTTAGCCAATCATAGCTCGCGTACGTGCACTATTAGCTGTTGCCTACGCGTGAATTATGAGCGAGATAGCACGAATCTCTGTTGTTCTTGTGTTTAAAATGTTAACTTCAAGCAATAAGGTCTGTATTTCATTGGTATACATTCGGTTTTACTCTGAGTAGTCCCTATTCCTTCGCAAGCGAATTTTGCCGATGTGACTTATAAAATTGGTAGTACTAAATATACCTATACTACATATTCCGCACGCTTAGTGCGAGATTTTATGTCTCACCAACGTGGATAGTATTAGAGTGTCGAAACACTCCCTCTGTTGTGTAAATTCCGCGTGTTTTAGTAAATTGGATCTTGATAGCCTTGTTTTAAAGCTCAAGTTTGTCTACACACCTACAGCCAGCGCTCCAAGCGGAAACGTAGCGAAATTAAAATCAGTGGCATTGAATTTTTGACTTCAATTCCAATTCAAGGATCTTTAGGTCCATTTTATACTTTGACGTTATTGTGTTTCGAATCTCGAATTCTAGCAACGTTGGTGAGATGTTAAATCTTATACTAAGCGTACTTATGTGTATTCAGATGCTATCTGATTATAATGATCACGAGTTGCAACAAGATAACTCTAAGTATAGTGTGAACAGCATTCGCGCCTCGCGGTGGTAGAATGACATAATCTGACGTGCGATGTGTTGGGCGCAGCGGAGCAGTGCGGGCGGTGCCGCGCCGGCGCACGAACGCTCAACCTCAACAAGTTCTGCAGCCGAGATTACGGTGAGTAACCTACCCTTTCTTCTGCCGCACAAACAACTGAGCGGTGCCGCACCGGCGTCGCAACGCGGCCTCGTCTCGTAGGTTGCAAGTTCGGTGCGTGTGCGACGCGGCGTCGCGATCGTGTGGCATCAGGCATGCCATGGATGTTTGTTGTATGTAAAACGCGCGCCGCGACCGTGACGCATCATGTGCATTGGCTCTAAGGGTGAGATCTATAGAGCGCACTTTGACTTAGCTTAGACTTAAGACAGAGTTAAAACGAGACAGATGTATATCCCTCACATAAATCTGTCTCGTTTGAACTCAATCTTAAGTCTGAGCAAAGTCAAAGTGCGCGAGACTGAAGCAACACGATGCATTTCGTTGGCGGTGCGGCGCCTGAGCGGTGCCGCTACGTTATCCTACATAGAAATCGTTGTACCATGCCACACGATGCGTTGGAATCTGAGAAAAGAGGCGATGAAGGGTGGTGCGTTGCAAAACGCCACACTTTTGTCAGAGCGGCAATGCATTGCCCGTGTGGCACCCAATACTCAAGCTGAGATCTATAGAGCGCACTTTGACTTTGCTTAGACTTAAGATTGGGTTAAAACGAGACAGATTTATGTGAGAGATATACATCTGTCTCATTTTAACCCTGTCTTGAGTCTTAGCAAAGTCAGATTGTCTTGAGTCTTAGCAAAGCTAGATTTCACCCTCAAATCCATTGCGGTGCGGCGCCACAACGCACCAGAAACGCATCGTGTGGCCTCAGTCCGCACCACGTGCATCGGCTTTAAGGCCTCATGTTTTTGCAGTCATAATGGGTCGAGTGGTCGGGCGCGAGGCGGCGGGCGCGGGCGGCGCGTGGGTGCGGCTGGCGCTGAGCGTGCAGGCCGTGTACAAGCGCGCGCCGCGCAGCCGCCTGCGCCGCGGCGCCGTGGCGCTGCACGTGCGCGCGCACGACCTCGCCTGCAAGTGCCCCAAGATCAAGATTAACAAGTGAGCGACTCTCAACACTCCACTAAACTTAGGGGTGCAGGTCGAAGAGGCATAAAAGCACTGCTTACCCTAGTTCTAAAAATCAATGCTTATTTTTCATTCGGTACCTTGTCCTAGTGTACCAGTGCCTACCTAAGCTCCAAACCCTGTGCACGCCAGTGGGTATAACGTAGTGTGAGACGACGCCCTTCATGTTTGCAGACGAGCCGCCTTACCCTTGCAGCACCTACATCTTCTTTTTATAGTCGTAACCCTCATTGCTTAGGGTCGTGTCACTCGTGACCCCTTTCCATTAATCACAATAGGAGTTCTCTTGGAATAATACTGGAGGAAACGGGAATATTAGTCATTTAACATGGCTAATATTCTTTTCTTTTTTTTAATCTTGGGAATGCAAGTTTACATGAAAGTTTAATGGTCGCTAGAAAGTAATCAAATACTCGAGATTAATAAATAACATGTTATCAGCATTGAGGATCAAACGATGATTGAGTATGACTGGTATGTAGAGAAGCACGTGGCAAGTTTTGAAACACTGTGTCGCAACTGCAATAGAAGAGACAAGAAATACATCTTAGTATAATCTTGATTTAGGAAGAATTTGAAAAGTATTTGTAATAAATAACTTGAATTTGAATTCTTTCGTCATTAAAAAACACTTTTTTTAAATTTGTTAGGTATGCTTAACAACCTTATTTAAGAAGTTTCTCTTCAACGCATAGAGATAAAAGAGCGTGCAGGTATCTTACAAAATCGACAGCAATAAACAATGTGGGTACTCAGCTCAATTAAAAGCAACGCATTTAAAGCTTAAATTTCACCAATAAACTTTTCTTTGCCAGGTCCTATTTAATCCTGGGAGTGGAAAAAGAAGGATCGTCGTCTGGTATGCCGGGGCTGACGGTTGGCGACAGAACTTTACTGCTGGAATGGCGGGACGACTGGCACAGACGCATCCGTCGCCTGCAGCGGCGCGCGATCAACTGCCACTAACCGAAGCACGTTCCCGAAGGTCATTAGCCGCCATCTTGAAAAAGAAAAAAGTTAAGTAACATACAGCCTAATGCGAGGGCCTATTTAAAGGAGTTTGTAAGGTATTCCGTCTATGTTCCGTGCATATTTTTGAATGGATAGATGCAAGAAAACTGCCATTAACGCTGTTTAATAATACAATAGATTGACCTAGTCGCGTTTAAGGATATAGTAATCCGTTATTAATTATTATTAAAGATGTTAAATAGGTTCTGTCTCCTTCACGATACTTTGATTGTATCCCCCTACTATCTCAATTTATGATCTTCTAAATGACTAAAATGTTGTTTCCATATAAAAATTGAAGCAATTTTTTATGATGACTTAATTACTTCCTTCCTAGGATTTCGTTATTAAACGAGTACTGTTAACAACAAAGTTCCTATAAGTACATACCTGCTATGTGAAATAAAAATATTTAATTATTGCAACACTCAAATAAATGTATGTAATTGATTTACGAAATTTTGTTGTTAACGTTACCCTAATTTTATAAGATTATTTATTTAAATATTGTAGAAGCTATGACTAAATAATAGTTTTTGTTCCATTTTATGCATTTTTTGTATAATTGTTAATTTTTATATCGAAAATGCGTATGTTGAAATTGTTTTAAGTACCTACCTACTGGTAACACTCGTCAATATCATGTGTCAAAATTGGCGCGCAATTATTCAGCGCATTTTCAGCTCTCTTTTGATAAATGATATTTTTTGTACAATATAGATTTAGGAGATTTTGAGGATGGCTCATTTCGATGATTCATCTTCACAAAGTATAGTCATAATGTTTTAACGTACCTCATTTATTAAGAAAACTTATAGTTAAGGGTTATTAAATCTATTAATTTATAAATTTCCTTCGTAATAATATTTTGAAAAATCCATTTTTAAACGACAAGTCTTGCCAAAGCGATGATTTTAAACTTCTATACCAAGTACTTATTTTTTCCGCTAAAATGTTTAAACGTACCTAGTTTATTATTTCTTTATCTAACGCCTGAATTAAGGTATGTACAGTATTATTAGCTTTACTAAAATAAAATTATTAAGTGAATACGTGTATAAAGTTTTAAACGTACGTTTTGACGCCATATTGGTTACTTTGACTTTTTTCACATTCTCAGTTGCCATTTTTTATATTATTATTTTTTAAACAATGTAAGCATACCCCACAAAAATGTTGACTGAAAAGTGCCTACAATTAAAAAAAACGATATCCTACGTAGTATTGAATAAATGACAGCGTAAAAGTTAGAAAACATTTTGATAATCACAAAAGACACAACAATATAAAATCAAGCTTATTAGAGTCGACGTATTCTGGAGGAAACAATTATTTATGGGTGCGGCTTGAAAAGTTCGCGATTGACGTAGGAGTTATTTACAATCCAGGACACACAAACTTTCAGGACTTTCTTGATACGTATGAATCTCAGCTTCAAGGAAAAATTAGAGCTATTGTCTTTGGAGATTTTAATATAGACCTGTTAACAAAAGACAAAAAGACCAAACAATATAAGGAACTCATTAAAGGTGCAGGACACATACTTCTGAATAAAATAAGCGGAAAATACTGTACCAGAGAATGCTTAACAAAAAAATCTATTATAGATCATATCAGTACCAATTTGAAGAATGATTCTTTTCACATGGCTATTATTGATTCACCAATGTCAGACCATAAGCAATTATACTTGGACATAAAAAAAACTAAGCCCCCCCCAAATTTACGGCTACAATATAAAGCAATAGACTATGATAAACTAACAACCCTAATGAACAATGCTGAGTTAGATACTGTGACCGATTTTATGCAACTAGAAAAACAAATAAGAAATGTTACAGATGCAAGTAAAATATTAAAAACCAAAATATTAAACCCTCCGCAGAAAGATTGGATAAATCGTGAGGTAATTAAAGAAATTAACGAAAGAAACGAGTTATGGACAAAACTAAGGAAGAACCAAGATGATGATAACTTAAAAATGAAATTTAAAACAAAGAGTGCTTCTGTATCTAAATATATTCAAACAACTAAAAATACCTACTATTACAAAGAATTTAAAAAATGTAGTAATAAGCCGAAACAAATGTGGAAATTGATTAATTATTTAGCTATAAACAAAATAAAACAAAACTCTGCCCTTCCCAAACTAATAATAGACAATAAATCCATTACTGATCCAAACGAAATCTGTGAAACTTTCAATCAATACTTCTCATCCATTGGACCTATTCTAGCAAATAACATTCCTAAGTCCTACCACAATAATTTCTCCCACGCCCTGCCTCAAACTTTCCTCCAATCTGGCTCTGAGCTATCCACTTTTGAACCCTGTACAATCAATGAAATAACTAAAATAATAACTAACCTTAATAATAATTGCAGTGTAGGAATAGACGGTTTAAGTACTAAAATAATTAAATGCATATTAAATCAAATAGCTAACCCTTTAAAAGAATGCTTCAATTACTTACTTGTACATGGAATATTTCCAGATACTCTAAAACTTGCGAAAGTTACGCCAATTTACAAATCAGGCTCTAAATCGGATCCGGGAAACTACAGACCTATTTCTGTGTTGCCAGTACTGTCAAAAGTTCTGGAAAGAATATTGTACAATAGGCTACAACAATATCTTGACTCAATTAATTTTATCTCTGCTCGACAATATGGCTTCAGACCAAAAAGTAGCACTCTTACTGCTACGATTGACCTTGTCACTAAAATCAAACACGGTATTGATGGCAAAAATATAGTTTTAGGCATCTTTATTGATTTAAAAAAGGCCTTCGATACCGTGAGCCCAAACTTGCTATTAAAAAAACTTGAAACAATTGGAATAAATGGCATCGCCCTAAAAATGTTTCAATCGTACCTAACTAATAGAGCACAAATTGTCAAATTAGGTGAACATCAAAGCAAGGCTTTAGCAGTAACATGTGGTGTTCCACAAGGTTCTATTTTAGGCCCGTTACTTTTTTTGGTCTACATTAACAACATCCAAGAATTAGGATTGCATGGTCATTTAACTCTCTATGCAGACGATACCTGTTTGTTCTATTTTGGGCCATCTATTGGAACTCTTATTAGTCAAGCTCAAGAAGATTTAAACACTTTGTCTGCATGGTTCAAATATAATCTACTAACGATAAATATTTCAAAAACATCCTACATAATCTTTAAAGCTAAAAACAAATTAATTCAATCGTATCAACCTCTTACAATTGACAATACTCCTATACATCAAAAACACAACGAAAAATACCTTGGATTAAGATTAGATAATTATTTAAACTGGAATACTCAAATTGAACATCTTAGAAGCAAATTGGCAGCAATGACTGGGTCCATCAGAAATCTAGCACGAACTATACCACGTGAGCTTCGTTACACTATCTATAATACACTAATTAAGCCTCACTTAATGTACTTGATTGAAGTCTGGGGAAGTGCTGCCAAGACAAGATTAGCTCATCTACAAACTGCTCAAAATAAAATAATAAAAATTCTTTTCACATATCCCTTTCGAACACATACTAAAAAACTTTACATCGACACCAAAATTATGAACATTCATCAGTTATATATATACAACACATGTATTTTTGTTAGGAAAACTATAAATAAAACAATCCACACAAATATCACATTTACAAAAATTAAAACTAAAACTCGTCGAGCCAGTTACCTTATCCTACCCAAAACTAGAACAAATTATGGCAGAAAAACCCTTACCTATGAAGGAGCTAAACTTTATAACCAAATACCTGCACACATAAAAAATGTACACTCATTCAATGCATTTAAAACTGAATTAGCTGCTCACATTATGAGTAATGCGAATCACTTCGACAAATGCATTGAATGAGTACCTAAATGGCGAATATTTGTAAACTTTATTCTTAGAATTAAGTTCTCATGTAAGTGACTTTGTCTTTATGAGAATAAACTTCTTTAAACCTAAACCTATAAAGAACGATTTTCAATCGCAATTTAACTTTACAAAACAATATTGTATTTAAACAAAAAGGCCTACACTCAAGTAATCATCTTCAATTGAGCCCTCAAAATTGTACCCTCAGGTACAGTTATGGCGTGTTTCCACAGACCATCGCACGACACGGCGAAATGCCAACGACTCCGAACACAATTAAATAATGTTTTAATGAGAGAGATAGGAAGATTGTACTCTGTACGTAATCTATTCCTGTTGTCCCGTGAGACTAACAAATTTCCCACAGTCCAATAATGCGAAAATTAACTTGCAACAATCCAATTCCCTTCCCTTCTTAGTAAATATGCTTGAGCCCTTTGACAAATCTGCTAGCCAAATAGTCCGGTAAAAAGCCTTATTTTTTTTAAATCGTTTATTAATGTTACGGCCTACGACATCTCACAGTGTGCCACATATTTTCGGACGTCTTTTTGACTATTTTCTATGTTGTCGGTGCTGCTATGTTACTTTCTTCGCTAAGTTTCTTCTAGAATATATTAGAGCAACAATATAGCTACGAATCAAGTATGAATTTGCTGAAGATGCACCAGACGACTCATAATACGATACTCCTTTGTGACTGCCGTTTCCTATTGCTTAAATTGTAATAAAAAATGATGGAAGTGGTACGAATATAAACAGATCGTGATGTGTCGATCGTTACCAAAAATCGTGTCTTGGGTGGTCCGTGGAAAAAGGCTGTTAGAGTAGAGACATAATGCAACAAATCATCGCGTGCACGATGCTACAATTTACAATAATCCATTGTTGGGATTCGCAACATGGCCGCGGGATAAACAAATATGGCGGGATAATGGCCGCCGGCGGGAAAACAATACACGAAATTATTTCAATGGACTTATTACTGATACAGGCCGATTTCATGTTTCGATTACTAAATTATTTAACTAGGTTAAGAGGGAAGTATGTATTAGCTAGGAGAGATTTTGGATATCCAAACTAAAATAAAAGAATTTTATACATTTATTTATTTATTTTATATTTATTTTTCATGTACCAAAATTGTAGTTACAAAGTAATAATAAATTAAGTTACATTGGAAAACTTAAAGAAAATAAATATTGCACTCGCCTCGCTCTCACTTACCTCGGTACATTATTTTTGTTCCTACATTTTTTTTTCGTGCTTAAATCAATAAAATAATGTTCTTTATCAAACAAAAACCATGTTTATGTCTTTGCACAGTATTATTTTCGGTTTTCATCCATGTTTTGTAAATTCTTGTCTATAATTGAAATTTCGAGCTTACTGCGCTCGTGGGTTTGTTTATGCTGTCTACGTATATCTTTGTTTGAATTATTATTTCTATTTTTATTTGACAGCTAAAAAGTAAAACTAACGTAATTCCTTAACGTAATAAAAAAATGTCTGTAGCGTTAAAATGTACGTTTAGAAAATCAAATGAAAAATAATCGTTTTAGATACGTATTTAAAAATTAATTAGAGGTTTCGCTTGATTGTACTGCGGATTGTAAAAAGTGTATTTAGTTGTAGATTGATATATATTAACCTGTTTCTAGTTATGCATATCTTTAGATTTCATAATTTATATTCTGTTTTAATAAAATTTGTAAAAATGTGAACATTAAACGTTAACAGCTATTAAATTCTCAAATTAACAATTTTATTAACTTACTTAAGTATATATTTTAATTTTGGTAATTTTAACTAAGCCTTGCAAAAAAATAAATATCGACGTAAGTTAATATTCATTTTTTTACAATTTCTTTTTCTTTGAATATAGTAGGTACATGTTTATGTAGGTGTTGCAAACTATGTATATTCACGTTTGGAATACAAAGGTTTTCCTTTGTATTTTTTTTACAAATTTTACTAACACAGTTTTATGGGCATATTTTTTTGCACGCCAGATTTTTTTTGTTGAAATCTTTCAATTCAAACTTATTTTTAAGTAAAGGCGTGCAAAGGATAAAGATACATTTTATAATATAGATAATATCAGAACATACCTGTATAGCTAGACAATTTATACTTCTAAAACGTGAATTACGGCGCATCGCACCTATTGCAAAAATCTATTTGATTTAATTTGAATTACCTACCAAATAAACGGAATTTTCGAATGTTGAAATTAAACCAGTACTAATTAAGATACAATTAACTGAATTTGCGGTCAAATAAAAACAATCAGAATAAATGTCACTTCTTTATACCGCGTTCCCACGGTGCGTGATTTTGCGGACGAACGCGGACCAGCCTGCACCGATGCACCATGTGAAGAGTATCGTCCGTGATAGCGCAGCGCAGACACGTCGTCGTCGTCGTCCGAGCCTTGTGCGCGGTGCGTGGCTGTCCGTGGTTGTCAGCCGTGCGTGAGAAACCGCAGTCACGCACCGTGGGAAGCCAGTATTTAGATTTCGTGCTGCACGTCGTAATGTCGTAAGTCAACTGAAAATTTTATTATCATGATTGATTATTATTATCATAGACTTAAAATATTTTAAATGAGAATTGAACTAAAATTGCATCACAAATCTGGGGGCAAAGCAGTGCCCCCGCCAAGGCGAGCAACAAAGGCACAACCGTACCATCCTTTTCTCGATTAAATTTACTTATTTACTTACTAAAAATTAGCTTTACGACGCACAATTTAGACCTATTTTTTCAAAATTTGTCTAATGCCACAAGAGTGACATTCAATTTAAATTTATTATTTTTATTTTTATTTGTATAAATTAAATTTTAAATACCTCATTGAATTTCAAGTAAGTAGTTAACAAGATTTATTTTTAGAAAAAAGATGAATCGTGACTTTACAAAAAAATACTAATTTCAAAATTATTTTATCAAAAAGTAGAAAGTAGAAAAGAGAAATATTTTATTTTAAATCGACTTTTGTGGCTAACGCTGAATAAAAAATCTTTTGAAATATATAATTATTATTTAGTTTAGCGTTAATGTATATGTATATTGTTTAGGCTATACTTATTAATATTGTAAGGAATGTCAATTAAATTTAAGGCATGCGTGAGGGAAGAACGTGTTGAGACCAAAAACAATAGTCCAAGAGCTAGGAATGATATTTTCTTCAAAGCGTTTGTATTACGTACAAAATACAAAATATTCCATACTTTTTCAGAAAAGAATAAGATAGGATTAGGAAAAGTTTTTTTAAATAACCTTTTACGGAGTGCTTTCGAAACGTCAAGTGAATCTAACACTTTCATACTATGAAATATATAAATTTATACATATATAAATAAATGTATTTTCTGTTCTGCGCTTCCATTCAATTTTCATGTTATTATACATCATTTGAAATACACCATGTATTTGAACTGAAACGGAGCGGAGTGGGGACTTGTTCAATAGACCAATCAAGTTATCTAAATATATAAAAGGAAAAGGTGACTGACTGACTGATCTATCAACGCACAGCTCAAACTACTGGACGGATCAGGCTGAAATTTGGCATGCAGACAGCTATTATGACGTAGGCATCCGCTAAGAAAGGATTTTCGAATATTCAACCCCTAAGGGGGTGAAATAGGGGTTTGAAATTTGTGTAGTCCACGCGGACGAAATCGCGAGCATAAGCTAGTTGAGAGATAAGTCGATAAAACTGTCACGTCGTCTCTCAGTAATCTGATTGGTCAAAAACACACGTCTCTGCTCCGCTACGCTTAATTTATGATCGACTTCCAAAAAGAAGGTGGTTCTCAATTTGGCCCGTTTTTTTTAAATGTATCTACACCGATTTTTTCGTGGTTTCTGGACCGATTTGTAATATTTTTAATTAGCGCTTTTCTACGGAAGCGTACCCTAGAAGTGGAAAAATTCCTTTGAACAAATCGTTTACAATCTCTCGGCCTGGGCGTTTTAAAAAGTTAAATGAATAATTAGTTTTTGGTCCCAACGTATGTTCTGAGTGTTTTCGCGATGAACTTGTGTTTTTATGATACCCTGCTCCTGTGATGTAATAAATGTTATTGGTTATATTTATTTAAAAATAAAAAGTACATTAATATACGGAACCTTGTCTTTTATTCGACCCTTTCTGTCTAAAATCTAAATATATAAAAGGAAAAGGTGACCGACTGATCTATCAACGCACAGCTCAAACTACTGGACGGATCGGGCTGAAATTTGGCATGCAGATAGATATTATGACGTAGACATCCGCTAAGAAAGCATTTTTTGAAAATTCAACCCCTAAGGGGGTAAAATTAAAAGGGGTAGGGGTAGAGGCAAATTTGTGTAGTCCACGCCGACGAAGTCGCGGGAATAAGCTAGTCTAAATAAAAACAGTCTTTTTACTCGAGTCAAACAATTTGATCTCAGATATTTTAATCGATGACTGGATAACAAAGCTCAAAGGTTTGATCGTAAATATTATGCTGCTGTTCTTTTTCTAAAAAGTGGCTAATCAGTACTCTAATTATAAATGCGAAAGTATGTTTGTTTGTACTTCAATCATGTCGCAACGGTGCAACGGACTGATTGACGGACGTGATTTTTGCGTGGGTATAGATAAAGAGCTGAAGAGTGACATAGCCTACTTTTTACCCCGGAAAATCAAAGAGTTCCCACGGGATTTTTAAAAAACCTAATTCCACGAATCGACGAAGTCGCGGGCATCAGCTAGTAAATATATTAATATAAAATAGTTTTTGAGTTATCGCCAAAAATATAGGAATTTAGAAAAACTGATTCTTCTAAAAAATGTCTAAAATGGAAACGCACCCATTTGTACTAGTATGGTACCTATCCCTAAGATCTTCCGAACAACAAAGTTCTATAGGTAGCCCAGCGATTTAGGTCGAAATATAAAAGCAGGTTTAAATAAGGTTTATGTAAGTACCTATTCTTAGACAAGCTTTACTGTTGAGGAAAATCAGTCATGTACAAAAAGCTTAAAATTCTTTGTTTCTACAAAATTAGTATTACCAAAAGTTTGTGACAACCCTAATTAAAACCTTTCGTCCTAAACCACGTAACCCAAAAAAAAAAATCAGTCCTGTATGAAAATAACTTGTCGCTTTGCTTACAAAATGGCGGCGAATAACCTCCGCCGGCCTTCGCTCCTCTCAGCTTCATTCAAGATATCCCTTGCGAACTTCACTTGTAAGCACCTGTAGAAACCAAAGAGGCATAGGTTTATTAAAAACATCCAGTTAGCCCGCTTCCATCTTAGACTGCATCGTCACTTACCACCAGGTGAGATTGCAGTCATGGGCTAACTTGTATCTGAATTTCAATAATCATTTCTAGACTAAAACCGACTAAATCTAAACGCCAAAACAAAAATAAACTAATAACCACTTTGAGTATCACAGCACTTGCGACAACCCTATTTAAAGCCTATCATCCTAACCTTTAGCACGTATCGCGAATAAATCAGCCCTGTAAGACAATAAGCCGTCGACAGGGCTGGCAACTCCGCTGATTTCCCGCGGGACGCTCCTCGGGGGCCACTAAGGTAACTTTAATGTTCTTGATGGCCAAAAAATCGGCAAAGATACACAGTTTCTTGGAAACATAGGTAGGTAAACTTGTGTCTTGATTTTCTTTTGCAACTACAACTAGCTTATGCTTGCGGCTTCGTCCGCGTGGACTACACAAATTTCAAACCCCTATTTCACGCCCTTAGGGGTTGAATTTTCAAAAATCCTTTCTTAGCGGATGCCTACGTCATCTTAGCTATATGTATAATGACAAATATCAGCCCGATCCGTCTAGTAGTTTGAGCTGTGTGTTGATAGAACAGTCAGTCAGTCAGTCAGTCACCTTTTCCTTTTATATATTTAGATTTCACCATGATCAACCCATCGCCGGCCCACTACGGAGCAAGAATCTCCTCTCAGAATGAGGGGTTGAGATCTCTAAGGTTTCTTCACGATGTTTTCCTTCACCGAAAGTTAGAGGTGCGTGCTTGGGAACAAACCCCCCTACGTTTTTTTAATAGAGATAGGGAGCAAAGGAGCAAGCGGGTCATCTGATGTTAAGTGATTACCGCCGCCCATGAACATTTGCAGTACCAGAGGAACTGCAGACGCGTTGCCTGCCTTTCAAAAATTTATTAGTCCGCCCCTTGAATAACCCCATATGTTGTAATCTAGTGCCTCTTAACTATTTGGCCATCTCAGCCCAATCTTTGCTATTATTCCTTCGGAAATAATGAGGAGGTTTCCAGGCAAAGTTCGAGAAAATTTTCATAGATGGCGCTGAAAACTTCTACCACTAAAGATGAAAAATAATACCTATATCTATATCATCTATGCTTTAAATTTCTAAATTTAAATCGGATGCGAAATTAATTAATTACTTCTATTATAGTTAACAGATTTTGTTGGGAAGAAACGTAAGGAAAATTGCAGTGCACGCCTAGCTCTTACTCTTCATATATGTCATTGATTGACACGACCTAAACATTAAAGCATAGATCATATAGGTATAGGTATTATTTTTCATCTTTCATCATCATCATCATGATCAACCCATCACCGGCTCACTACAGAGCGCGGATCTCCTCTCAGAGTGAGAAGGGTTTTGGCCATAGTCTACCACGCTAGCCATGTGCGGATTGGTAGACTTCACACACCTTTGAGAACATTATGGAGAACTCTCAGGCATGCAGGTTTCCTCACGATGTTTTCCTTCACCGTTAAAGCAAATGATATTTAATTAATTAAAACGCACATAATTCCGAAAAGTTAGAGGTGTGTGCCCGGGATCGAACCCCCCGACATCCGATTAGAAGGCGGACGTCCTAACCACTAGGCTACCACTGCTTATTTCATCTACTGCTTATTTATTTTCATATTTAGTGGTTGTAAAATTCAGCGCCATCTATGAAAATTTTCTCGAACGTTGCCTGGAAACCTCTCTATTTCACCGAGCCTGTGTATCTATGGTTTTAGCAAATCAATGTTGATAGGCATTTTCTTTCAGAAATATTGACACATAACTTAGATGGAAGAAAGTAGGGGCGCCGTTACTTGTCGTATTTACTGATACTAAAGTAATTTCCCACTTTTAGGATTCCGTAATGCAATTAAGGAATTCTTGTGGGATTACTCGATACTAGGATTACTGACTCGTTTTTCTCAAGAACCATTGTCGTTTTAAATGCTTGATTTTTTTATTCCGATATAAGTTAGCCCTTGACTGCAATCTCACCTAGTGGTAAGTGATGATGCAGTCTTAGATGGAAGCGGGCTAACCTGGAAGGAGTACGACATTTTTTATTAAACCCTAAATAGGCTCCTTCAAGGCAGGCGTGGTCCATCTTAGGCTGCGTCATCTCCTACTGTTTGGTATGATTGCAGTCAAGCGTAAGCTTATAATATACTTAACTAGCGACCCGCCCCGGCTTCGCATGGGTGCAACGTAGATACTAATGTGGTGTCATTGAGGTGTATTTGCCTCGGAAACTCTCAAATGAGAGGATTTTTTTCCGGCCTAATTCACATTACTTCAATTTCTCTAGGGATCTCTAATTTTTTGAGAATTAAACTATAGCTATAAACCTTCCTCTTGAATCACTCTATCTATTGGTGAAAACCGCATTAAAGTCACCGCAGTAGTTTAAAAGATCTACGCGTTCATACATACATACATACAGACGCGGGAAGCGACTTTATTTTATACTATGTAGAGATGTACTTAGTTTAAAAAAAGTTAGTTTAGTATCTATGTGTTATAGCTCAAATATAATGCACATTATGATAATATTATGATTTAGCGATAGGTAAATTAATATAAAATAGGATCTAATTGTCTGTACACTACGTATGTAGATGTAGGCATATGTTTATAAAGGTGTTTAGCCTGTACAAACAAATATTTAATACTGTTGTTAGCAATAAGTTATCTTGAAAAACTGTTGCATAACTTTTTTTTTTGTTATAAATACTATCTGTCCCGGCTTACTCACGTGTGTAGTCGATGTTAGCCCGACTAGTTTTGTAATTATTATAAAAATAAATGACATTTAAAAATCAATCAAATCAGTTTAAAAAATCCATGATAAGTAGGTACCTATACAAGGAACCACAAGCTTAATTCGCCATAATCTGCTAAAACTGACAATCATGTATGGGTTATTTTTATTTTATTTGGGACAGTAAACAATTACATATTAAAAGTTAAAACTAGGTACGACTTAAATCTACGTTACGTGCAATATGTAGGTTCTTGGTAGGTGCATTGTAATTTCGTCGATGCCGTCAGAATCGACAACACCGAATGCGCTTAACATGTGCAGGTACTCTTGAGGAGGAGGTCCGGCTTTGATGTCACAGTGGTCAGTAGCCACGGCCGAAACCACCCACGAACTTCTCACACCAAGAACTGCTTGATTAGGCACACAATAGTTAGAACAGGAATATAGGATCAGATGGTGGGACCGTTAGTCTAGGAATCGCAAAACCAATCTACTGTACATTCCGCCACAACGCGAGATCATGATGCATTACAAATTATAAAGGCTGCTCACAAACTTGCAGATAAATATACATATTTTTTTTATTTTTTTACAATCAAGCGCATACCAGACAAAGTACATTGTTTGTCTCTCGCCAAACTGGTGAGCCAGTTTGTTGGCGAGCTGGCGCTCCTTAAAAATAATTAGTATCTATATATTAAATGATATTCTAACTTTTATTCTAACTTATAAACTTAAATAAACAAAACGCGCGCTTTTACAGAAGCAACTTTAAGCAACGGTACGCGGCCGAAAGTAATATACATCGGCCTTTAGAATGACTTTTCGGCTTTGGAGAACGTTGTCTCTTTCATCTATATGACGTTTTATCGGTCTCAAGGACAGAGAGAGTGCTCTACAAAAATGCTATCTCCTTCTAAAGGTCGATGTACATTACTTTCGGCCGCGTACTGTACTGTTACTACAGATGTAAGTAGGTACACAGCATCTAAGAATCAACGCTTCAATATTGAATGTACAGTACTCTACAGAAAATATCATCATCATCATCATTATCATCGTCAACCAATCTCCGCCTCTTGTAAAAACTTCCACACGCCACGGTCTACGCCATCCAGTGACGAGGTTGCCATTCGCGAACCTTGGGACTCCAAAGTATGTATTGGTTTTTCAAACTATGTGGTCCGAAAAAGCGAAGCTGAAGTGGCAATGTGTTCATTGTCACTTCAGCTTCGCTTCTTCCTACTCAGGCTGTCCTACGGATCTCCTCATTTCTGATTTGAATACGTAAAGAAACTCCAAGCATAGCTCTCTCCAGTGCTGAGTGACTGAGCTTTCTTATGAGGCCCATAGTTAGCGACCATGTCTCAGATCCAAATGTCATCACTAGCAACACGTGTTCGAAGACTTTAGGGCCAGGGGCTAATACATTTTCCAAAATTTAGACGACTTCGAGATTTTGTTAACTAACTTCAGAGCAGTGTAATGTGTGTGTTACACTGCTCTGAAGTTTTAGGTCCCTTTAGGTCTGCAAGGATCGAAGAATTTTGGAATAGAAGATATCTCGAAGCTTCCCAAACGCTGCCCAGCTGAGTTGCATACCTGAAGATGACTATTTAACTGACCTTGTGACGAGTGATGGAAAAATAAATACGTTAATTAATAAAAGTTGTGTCCCTTGGGTCGCCAGTGTGTACGATACCTACGGTAAGCTGTGAGCACAATGGCCCATAATAAGTTTCTGTTGAAATATAAGCCGCGCGCATTTAATAACGCATTGTGCGCGCGCGCAGTGTAAACTGAAATTACTCTTATTCACGTGTCACTTCAATCAGCCACAGCCTTCCTGGAACTAAGAGTTTTGCTATTATAAAAGTCTATCCATCAAACAGCTTGCGTGTAAGTAAAGCTAGACATGGGATTTTTCGAGAACGCGAAAATATTTGTTTCTTTAACTTTCCACAAAACTTCCTGAGGCAGTGGTCCGACCGCCGACGATGAACGAGAAATGAGTAAAACTAGAAACTTAAACGAGTTGGCGATCAGCGGGAAGCGAGTGTGTAGTTTCGATAGTTTTGTCGCCGGGCTATAAACGAGTGTGCAAGTGCGACGAGCGATTACTCGCGCTTAACTAGTAAAGCGAGTTGTCGCCGGCAGTATGAACAGTTAGATAGCAACTTTTGATATATTATGCAGCTCTTTCGTTTACACGGAATGTACATTTATTGTGCGTTTCTTGAGAGAAAATCGCTGATAGTTAGTCGTTTTCTCGCCAGCGGTCGGACCACTGCCTAAGATGACATGACAGACCAGAAATTTAGTAATTATAAAATTCAAACCCCTGCCGGGAATCGAACCCAGGACCTCCCACTAATAAGACAACAACAGCGCTTACCACTGCGCCAGGGAGGTCGTCAAAATACAATAAGAAATTTCTAGTTGAATTTTATTTAAGAAAAACAAATGTAAAACTATAATTCATCTAGTTATGTATTGTAAACATTAATGTTTACATAAACGTACCATAAACGTTGTTATCAGCAGGAAATGAGTTGTTCAATATTGTAAATAAAAGCTATAATTGTAATTTCACAGTTTACTTAGTTCATATTATTGAACTTACAATACGCGACTCAACTATTTTCAAGTTAACAGCTATTGTTATAATAACAATCAGTTATGTAATTTGAACCTTTGCGAGTATGTTAGCCATTATTCATTTATTTGCTAAGTTAAGGGATCGAATTTCACTTCAAAATAATAAACCTACTTACCAACCATAAATAAGAAATGTTTATTAGAAATTATAGCATTCAGGGTGATGTACCTATGGTTTCGCAATCCGCATCTCCAGAGAAAAAAAACCGGCCAAGTGCGAGTCAGGCTCGCGCAATGAGGGTTCCGTACTACAGTCGTATTTTTTCGACATTTTCCAGGATAATTCAAAAACTATGATACATAAAAATAAAATAAAAATCTGTTTGAAACAGGTGAAGACCTTTCATATGATACCCCACTTGATATAGTTATCTTACTTAGAATATTGTATTATTAGTTCATGACCACAATTTAATTTTTTTTTGTGTGATCTAACCCTAAATTCACGATTTTCAGATTTTTCCCCAAAAGTCAGCTATAAGATCTACCTACCTGCCAGATTTCATGATTCTAGGTCAACGGGAAGTAGGTACCCTGTAGGTTTCTTGACAGACAGACGGACAGACAGACAGACAACAAAGTGATCCTATAAGGAGTATAAGGGTTCCGTTTTTCCTTTTGAGGTACGGAACCCTAAAAAGGAACCCTTATAGGCTCACTTTGTTGTCTGTATGTCCATCTGTCGTGTCTGTCAAGAAAACCTATAGGGTAGTTCCCGTTGACCTAGAATCATGAAATTTGGCAGATAGTAGCAGTAGTCTTAATAGCACAAGCAAAGGAAAAAATCTAAAAACCGTGAATTTGTGGTTACATCACAAAAAAAAAATTAAAATATGTTGTGAACTTGTGAACTAATAATTACCTATTATTTTCAACTTTCAAAGTAAGATTACTATACCAAGTGGCCGTGAGGTATTATATGCAAGAACTTTAACTGTTCATTCTAAAACAGATTTTTATTTGTTTTTATACATAGTTTTTGAAATGAAATGAAATGAAATGAAATTTTTGAATCGTGTAAAATGTCGAAAAAATACGGCTGTATTTAGGAACCCACGGCGCGAGTCTGACTCGCACTTGGCCGGTTTTTTCATCAATTTATGTATCTCTACCAAATTATAAATGTAGGTAAATTCTAGTACGCGACAGGTCGAGATGGCAATCGGAGTGGGGATGCCCCGCACACCCGCACAGCCCCCGCCTCATACCCCGATGGCCATCTCGACCTGTCGCGTACTATACCTAGTAATCCTAATTAGTGAAAGGCCACATGACTTCATTTAGATTCAATACAACACTTGCGTTGATTAAGCGCTGAGCGCAACATGTCTTCGGTTCGAAACTAAACTAAACTAAACTAAATAAACCGTGTAACGTGGTGGGAATTTTAACTCAATCAATCGCTTCATTATCGGAGAGTGTATAGTCGAGCCGGCCGGCTAAGAGCTAAATGCAATAAAATTTTACTAATTAGATAAAATATTCTAAAAGATCACAAGTTAGTACTTACACATTCAAAAAGCTAATGTAAGAGTTTGCGGTAAGGTTCAATGTCAAATGATGTCAATAATAATGAGGAAGTTTCCAGGCAACGTTCGATAAAATTTCATAGATGGCGCTGAATACTACCACCAAAAGATGAAAAATAATACCTATATCTATATGATCTATGCTTTTAAATGATCATTTATGATCTAAGCTAAATTGGGTATTTCACTCCAATTTTTTTAATACTTTATTATAAACTAGGATAAAAATAATGACGTATACTGAAAAAACTAATTAAATCGATCAAATAACAAAACAAAAAACAACAGAGATAGCGATATAGAATTTTGACGTCACACCCTACTATAATGCCATAGTAGCTTCGTGCGGTTTCATACAAATTTTCGTTTTGCGAGAAAGGGATAGAAGACTCTCCCACTCCAAAATTTAAATGCCTGTAGCTTTGTAAATCTTTGTTGGATTTTAATATTTTTTCAGCGTACGTCATTATTTTTATCCCAGTTTATAATAAAGTAATAATATTTATCAAACTCAAAAGTAGGAAAATACCCAATTCTGTACATTTATTTTTTTAAAGAATATTAGCAATGTTAAATGACTAATATTCCCCTTTCCTCTCCAATTAAGCGTCAGGCTTGTGCTAGGAGTAGGTACGGCAATAGTGCAACGGGCGGGGTTTGAACCGTCGACCTTTCGGTTACTGCTATACCGGTTGAGCTATTGAGGCTCTAAGAGGCATTACTCTGTGAAGTGTGAACCCGAGCAGATCCCGTTTCACGGCGCATTTGTCTCCCGCACCGGCACACTGTACTTTAATGGCGCATAATAAATTATAATTATGTGTGTAATTGCGGTTAATAATATGTAATTAGTTATCCTATGCGACCGTTAGGCGCAGCACTGAGAAATGTTTTAATTTCTACAAGGATAAAGTGGTTAAATGTTTTTTTAACCTATATACGTAACGTTAGCCTTATCCACCTACTGATTTTATAATTTCATCGCCTTTGTTCTTAATCGAGGTAGTCTAAACATCTACATATACGAAAAGGTGACTGACTGACTGATATCAACGCACAGCATAGGTACATATTTTATTGAAAATAGGGGGTAAAAATAGAGGTTTAAAATTCGTGTAGATCACGCGGCTGAAGTCACGGGTATAAGCTAGTTCATCAACATCATCAACCAATAGACGTCCACTGCTGGACATGGGTCTCTTGTAGGGACTTCCACATGCCACGGTCTTGCGCCGCCTGGATCCAGCGGCTCCCTGCGACTCGTCTGATGTCGTCCGTCCACCTAGTGGGGGGGTCTTCCAACGCTGCGTCTTCCGGTGCGAGGTCGCCATTCCAGCACCTTGGGACCCCAACGTCTATCGGTTGTACGATACTATGTGCCCTGCCCACAAGCTAGTTAGCATATAATATTTTGTTCATATACTGCACAGGCTTTTATTCCATGTCTATAAAAACGCAGCAATACTGTTCTACAGATTATAATCTGTAGAACAGCCTCTTTTCACGGTGTAGCAATTATCCAGTAAGGGAATCCCCACGGGGCGCAGACGCGGTGTAATCCGCGCGCTAATCGGCTGCCGGCCAGCCCATCTGATATAAATCACACAGTGTTAGCGCCGATAACGTCCCACAGGACCTACAGGGCTACTAACACTTATTGTTAAGTAGAATGGTCACCGCGACAATGTCGCTCTTAACTAACTGCGGCCCACAGTTGTACGGGAGCGAGGTGCAAGCTCGACCGTACCAAAGGGGAGATCTCCCACCGAGCGGTTGGTTGTGCTCGGTAGCGCCAGCTGGGCCGACGGTTGTATCTTGAAACTTCTATATATAGTCCAGATTGCCGAACACTCTGTTAGTGCGAGTACTGTCGGCGGTACATTTGTTCGGGACTACGTCATCGATTGAACAGCGCCATCTAGTTTGTACTGTGGCAACCGCCACACAGTTACGCGCAGATAGCCCAGAGTCAATCAGAGGGCGATGGAGAGAGCTATGCTAGGAGTTTCACCATATGATCAAATCAAGAATCAGGAGATCCATGTTTAAATGTGAATAGCCATGATAGCCTAGTTAATACTTGTTAAGTTTTTGGAGAGTCTGGTATTCGATTTCGGCTACGCACCTCTAACTTTTCGAAGCATGTGCGTTTTAAGCAATAGAATATCACGTGCTTTGACGGTGAAGGAAAATATCGTGACGAAACCTGTACTTATAAGGTACTATTAAGTGTTTAGTGGTACTAACCATAGTTTAAAAAAAACTTTCTAAAGTCGTACTTTGCGTTAAATAAAAGAATATTTAAGTAGGTATTTATTTAAATAGTTACAATTTAAAGGACATCGTTATTTTTTAAATTATTATTTTATTTTAACGTCTATTATTTTAAGTTTTATTTAATACTGCCATAATATTATTGTAAAATAGGCGAAGAAATAAAAGGCTTATTTATTTATGTATTTTATTTATTTAAAGAATTTACAACGTCGCTGCTTATGATATTGACAACCCTAGGGATAGTAGAAAAACATTTAGGAAAAGCCGGCGGAACAATCCGGGCCGGCGCTAATGACGTATCAGTGAGCTTTTCACGCTACGTTACATTCGCACCATTTGTTTTGTGGACTCGAGGGATGAACGACTTTCTTGTTCTTAAGACGTAAGTATATATAACACTAGCTTATGCTCGCGACACAAATTTCAAACTCCTATTTCACCCCCTTAGGGGATGAATTTTCAAAAACCCTTTCATAGCGGATGCCTACGTCATAATAGCTATCTGCATGCCAAATTTCAGCCCGATCCGTCCAGTAGTTTGAGGCTTGAGCTGTGCGTTGATAGATCAGTCAGTCAGTCAGTCACCTTTTCATTTTATGTATTTAGACTAGCTTTAGATGAGTGCATAAACGCCCTAAGGTGGTAAAATAAGGGTTTTAAATTTGTGCAGTCCACGCGGATGAAGTCACGGGCTTAAGCTAGTCTAAATATATAAAAGGAAAAGGTGACTGACTGACTGACTGACTGACTGATCTATCAACGCACAGTTCAAACTACTGGATGGATCGGGCTGAAATTTGGCATGCAGATAGCTAGTATGACGAAGGCATCCGCTAAGAAAGGGTTTTTGAAAAGTCAACCCCTAAGGGGGTGAAATAGGAGTTTGAAATTAGTGTCGCGAGCATAAGCTAGTGTTCTATAAAGTTATCAAAATTAGTATGACACTGGAAATCAGGCAGAAACTAGCAAAAATTCGGATTAAGCCCATCTAGTCATAGAGGGACAAACCAACAAACAAACAAACACACTTTTGCATTTATAATAAAGGTACTGATTTTTGCAAAAGAAGAAAAGCTCAAGTGGCCATACTAATAAGAAAAATCTGTAATGGCGGGGAAAATCCACAAAACATTAGACCGTCCTTATTCGGTGGAGCTCGAGTCCCTAAAGTCTGGGAGTCGTGTTTTAATAAACAAGCCGGCGTTCATATTTATTTGATAAAGTCTTGCGGCTATGTGAGGGAAGGGTCTGTGGAAACATACGCAAATATATTTTGAGTGGTACCGATACTGTTCATTATCAATTAGAAAGAAGAAAGAAAAACGTTTATTTTTTTTAATTAAAAATCACTACACCCGGTTAGCTGTGATAGCCAAGTGTTTAGCTAGCTGTGATAGCCTAGTGGTTAGGACATCCGCCTTCTAATCGGAGGTCGGGGGTTCGATCCTGGGCACGCACCTCTAACTTTTCGGAGTTATGTATATTTAATATTTGGTTTATATTAACGTTCTATAACGTTGGGTAGGTATAATTTCAGGTTCGTATTTCATTCCGTCTGCAAGCTAGAGACGCGCGGACACGCGGAAAGATAGACAGACAACAGCCGTTTGGATACGGAATCCTAAAAACCGCATCGTTTGGGGATGAAACACTTGCTCGTATGTATACCGTAATTTCAGTAGATTTCACCCTAAGGTAAGGCGAAGGGAATTGAAGTGCAGCTTGTTATTTCGGCGCGCGACGGAACGGTCCGATGATCACGACCAAATCGTCTTTCATTCCTTTTGATGGTTACGATTCGGAGTAAAATGCCAAAATACCTATGCTACCTTTGAAAATCTGATTTATGTGATTATATTGATGAGTTATGACTGGGCGGGTTTCGCTCCAGCGGAATTTCTAAGGATTTTTAGGGTTCCGTACCTCAAAAGGAAAAACGGAACCCTTTGTTGTCTGTCTGTCTGTCAAGGGTACTTCCCGTTGTCCTAGAATCATGAAGTTCGTCAGGTAGGTCTTATCGCAAATATTAGGGGAAAAATCTGATAACCCTGAATTTGTGGTTACATCACACAAAAAAATTTAACTGTGGTCATGAACTAAAAATTAGTATTTTCAATTTTCCAAGTAAGCTAACTATACCTATCAAGTGGGGTATCATATGAAAGGGCTTCACCTGTTCTAAAACAGATTTTTATTTATTTTTATGCATCATAGTTTTTGAATTATCGTGCAAAATGTCGAAAAAACACGACTGTAGTAAGGAACCCTCGTCGCGCGAGCCTGGCTCGCACTTGGCCGGTTTGTTTTTCTTAGTGGGTGTCTAGTTATTGAGAAAACATAGATGCACAATTTTATAGATCCAGTCGAGCTGTAGAATATTTACGTCTGTCAATAAGCTACCCGTATCTACGAGTAGCTGATTGACAGACAGAAGGAGTAAGTTAGAGGCATCTCTAGCCCTTGTGGCGCCCGTGTGCAACCAGTACCCTGGCGCCCTCTAGTCTAGTAGGTGCAGGGTCAAAATGGAATACTAACAGTTATATTTTCAAACGGAAATTCGGATGCAAATGGTGCAATTTTAAATGATGACGGCATCGGCTATAACATGAGCGCAGGGTCTTTGAGAGCGCCGGCATCGACGCATCTTTGGAGGTGTCGCATTAGAGGGCGCTTGGCGCCCCCTTAGACCCGGCGCCCGTGTGCGCCGCACACCCTGCACCATAGGTAAAGACGACTCTGATTAAGTATATACCGACCTATCTAGGTAAGTAAATACTTTCTCCTTTTAGGTAAAGTCGGCCAAAAACAAATTATAGCCACGTTAATTTAACTGCTTTAAAATTGTGTGTGCTATTTTCTTTTCTAAACGTGATCTCTACGTGATCAAATCAGAAATGAGGAGATCCGTAGGAGAACCAGAGTAACCGACATACTCTTACCAAGCGATGGATTCCGACACCAAGACTTGTCCCTTGTAGGGACTTCTACACGCCACGGTATTGTGCCGCCTTAATCCAGCGGCACTGTGCGACGCTTTGGATGTCGTCTGTCCGCCTAGTGGGAGGTTTTCCAACGCCACGCTTTCCGGTGCGAGATGCTTCTAGCACATTGGGGCACCAACGGGCATGGCCGTTGCCACTTCAGCTTCTCATACCCGTTGAGCTATATCGGTTACTCTAGTTCTCCTACGGATATCCTAATTTCCAATTTGATCACGTAAAGAAACTCCAAGCATAGCTCTTTCCATCGCCCGCTGACAGACTCTGAGCTTGCTTACGAGGCCCATAGTTAGCGATCATGTAATAAAATGAATCGAATAATGATTTAAATGATTAAATCACTACTTGATTCATTTAATTGCATGTTCGCTAACTATGGGCCTCGTATTGGAGTTTCTCTACATGAGTAGAGAAACTCCAATACGTTACTTCGGTGCCACCTTATTTTACACAAAAAACTACTTTCTTATTCTATGGGCCTCCACATCAAAAACCTACTTATAGGCGCTATATTTTTGTCAATTAAATGAATCAAATACTAAGTGATTTAAATGATTAAATCACTACTTCATTTAATTATATGATCGCTAACTATAGGCCTCGTATTGGAGTTTCTCTACATGAGTAGAGAAACTCCAATACATTACTTCGGTGACACCTTATTTTTACACAAAAACCTACCTACTTACTCTTTAGGTGCTATAATTTGTTAGTTTACACCAAGAAGACGTGAGCTGGTGATATAACGCTCATCATTATACGCTAGTTACCCTTACGGCCCTTATTCTAAATAGGACTCGCTAACGTTACCCTTTGTTTAATCCGGAATGTTTTAGAGCCTTTAACCCGGGTAATGTGACACGATTTCTAACCGCGAATGACAGCCCGGCCCGCCATTTTGTTAGAAGAGTTGTTTTATGAAGTTTTGATGGAGGCATATAAACCTGATTGTCGACATTTTATGTCTCTAACTTTTGGGAAATGTCGCCGAAGTTAAACAAGAACTTCTTTTGTATTTTTTTTCATATCTGATGGATATTGGGTGGCTTGGAGCTCTCTAGGGAAGCGAAGACATTTTTTGGAAAAAAATTGCTTTAAATTATGGTTATGATACCTTCTCGTATCCCTCATCATAAGCTTAATTTGCTATAATTCGTTAAAACAGAAAAATCTCTTTGGTGCAACATGCAGCATGCGATATGCACCGCCCGCCCTCATGCATGCATGTTGAGCAGTGGGAGAGCGAACGACTAATCTTATGATTCCTTGTACATCATGAACTCGTTTGTCGAACAAAATTCGTTCCTTGTTCACCGACATACTGAAGCGTATGGAAATCGTAATCAGTACCTACGCTTATTATAAATGCGAAAGTGTGTTTGTCCATTGGTTTGTTGGTTTGTTGGTTTGTTGGTTTGTTGGTTTGTCTTTCAATCATGTCGCAACGGAGCAATGGATCGACGTGATTTTTTGCATGGGTATAGTTAAAGACCGAGTGAAATAGGCTACTTTTTATCCCGGAACACCAAAGAGATCCCCGGGGTTTTAAAAACCAAAATCCACGCGAACGAAGTTGCTGGCATCAGCTAGTTTGCTATAATCCGCTAAAACAGACAAATCTGTTTGGTGCAGCATGCGATATGCACCGCCCGCCCTCATTAATGCATTTTTAGCTAAAACAGACAAATCTGTTTGGTGCAGCATGCGATATGCACCGCCCGCCCTCATTAATGCATGTTTAGCAGTGCGAGAGCGGGCGACTAATCTTATTATTCCTTGTACTTACTTATATCATGGACTTCCGCAAAGTAACGCCTGCTTCTATAAAAAAATTCGTTCCTTGTTCACCGACATACTGAAGCGCATGAAATCGTAATTTCCTTTATTTTTGTTTGCATTATCCGCAATAATTGGCCACCCCCGAGCAAGAACAACTCCTAATGGTACACCCTCAACGATTCCGACGGTTTCCCGTTAACTCGGCCCGAGCTTAGAACAGCTGAATAATGTTGCCATCATTTGTTGGGATTCACTAATGTTGTGGCTTCTTCATATTAACCTTAAGATTACATTACATTATTCAACTAGGGATAAAATACCTATAATTATATTCTACTTATGTTCTGCAAAGAAAGAGCATGTTTTCATACAGTTTTTAGGGTTCCGTCCTCAAAAGGAAGAAAAAAAAGTCGAAAAAAAAAACGGGCCGAATTGAGAACCACCTCCTATGCTCTTCTGAATACCTACTTCGTATTAAGTAGCAAGTTGTATAATGATAAAGCAATTTCCGCTGCGGAAATTACTGTTAATCAATCAAGCAGCACCTGTGAATGAAGGCGATGTGATTAATTCTGTATGGGAAGCATGCTCGTACCTACCTACTGACGTCCTATCAAAACTCCAAACGAGAATTTATACGAGGATAACAGCTTTATGTATAGTTTTATCAATATATGTCTTCTAAAATTTTGTAAAAGAAAAAGGTGACTGACCGACTTACTGACGAATCTATCAACGCACAGCTCAAACTACTGGACGGATCGGGCTGAAGTTTGGCATGCAGATAGCTATTATGACGTAGGCACCCGCTAAAAAAGGATTTTTGAATATTGAGCCCGTAAGGGGGTGAAATAGGGGTTGTAAATTTTTGTGGCCCATGCGGCGAGCATAAGCTAGTCTATCTATAAAGTCATTCAATAGGTGTTCAATTACGTGAAAAATGGCTAGGACTTTCATATACATTTTTGAACCAAAGAAAGGAAAATAATTCAATACGAAAAATTGAATTTTATACAGCATTTACTAAAATGTACAACTTTGCCCTTTTAAAAACGCAGGTGCTTTAAATAAGTTTGTATAAAATAAACTCGCTTCCCGCTGTATGTATTTTTGAATGCGTATATCTTTTAAACTACGCAACGGATTTTAATGCTGTTTTCACCAATAGATAGTGTGATTTAAGAGGAAGATATTTTAATATTGATTCATTTGTCAATTTGTTAAAATATGAAATATGACGATATTTGAACAAAATGTCGGAAGAAATCAAGCTTCCATCGAATGTTAACAATTATTATGAGGAAAGAGTAGGATAAATTCAAAAACCACTCAATTGATTTTAAAAATTCTTTCACCTATAGAAAGCTACTTTATTAGCAAGTAGCATGAGTTACATTTTATTCTCAAAAAATTAGAGGTCCCTAGGCAAATTGAAATAATGTGAATTATGTCAGAAAAAATCGTCTCATTTAAGAGTTTCCGAGGCGTGCGCTGCCTAAATGGTCAAAGTTACACGAAAACAATGCATGGTGAAATTGTTACTCTTACAAAGTTCTACAAAAAAGTTTCCGCTAGCATACATGTATCTTTTAAGTTTAGCGAGAAGAAACTAAGATTTTCGATTAAACTATCGACATCTAAGTATGTAGTTTTTAATAACATAAGAATCTGATAGAATCTGTTATTAGAGCGATATATGGGAGATGGGAATTTATTGGAAACATCTTGAGAAGCTCCACACTTGTGCGCTGTAGAGGGCGCTCGAGGGCTTTCATGCAACCAGTTCGACACGACCCTGGCGATTCTCCCTTGGAAACTTTTATAAGTAAGTACTATGCATTTCAATTGAGAAGATAATCGGCAAGAGACGATGATGCTACAGTAGCAGGCAGAAAATATTGTACATCGAACTTTAGAAAGGGATTTCGGCTTCGTAGAGCGTTGCCTCTTTCACTCATTACATTACATTTTGTCACAGCCAATCAAAGGGCAGAATTTCTTGACGATTGCGATTGCCATGAAATGGTTATTCTTACACAATTGGGGGGCTGATCCGTAAAGAGCTAGAGTAACCGAC
The DNA here is from genome assembly GCF_902806685.2 of Maniola hyperantus. Taxonomy (NCBI): domain Eukaryota; kingdom Metazoa; phylum Arthropoda; class Insecta; order Lepidoptera; family Nymphalidae; genus Maniola; species Maniola hyperantus. The sequence continues at coordinate 1,035,128 of NC_048549.1, forward strand.
ATATGTAGTTCAACGGGTTGCGAAGCTGAAGTGGCAATGGATAGGGAACATAGTTAAAATGGCTGACACACAGATATACGGACTGGACGAAACAAAAGGGTTCTTTGTTATACTAGGGAACCCTAAAATCATCTACTTATTAAGTACTAGCTGATGCCCGCGACTTCGTACGCGTGGATTTAGGTTTTTAAAATCCTGTGGGAACTCTTAAATTTTCCGCGATAAAAAGTAGCCTATGTCCTTCCCCGGGTTGCAAACTACCTCTGTACCAAATTTCGTCAAAATCGGTTGAACGGTTGAGCCGTGAAAAGCTAGCAGACAGACAGACAAACAGACAGACAGACACACTTTCGCATTTATAATATTAGTATGGATATCTGCTATACCCTCTTCAAATTACCGGTCTATCAATCAAACGTTACGGCACGGTACGGTACGCACCGTATGATTGACTAAGACCCAATTTCACCAAACATTTAACCCCCGTTTAGTTAAATGTAATGCTATCTCATTCTATCAGATTTTAGACACTAAGGTCTAATTTCAACAAGCAAATTAATCATGGTTTAGTTAACATTCTTTGTATCTCTCCTTTCTGAAAATCGCGTATGTCATCTGCCAAAACGAAATAGCATTACAATTGTTTAACTAAACGGAGGTTAAATGCTTGGTGAAATTGGGTCTAAGCTTGTTACATATTATAACGAAGAATTTATCTAACAAATCTCTAAATTCTAATTCATACTAATATTATAAATGCGAAAGTGTGTCTGTCTGTCTATCTGTCTGTCTGCTAGCTTTTCACGGCTCAACCGTTTAAACGATTTTGACGAAATTTGGTATAGAGATAGCTTGCATCCCGGGGAAGGACATAGGCTACTTTTTATCCCGGAAATTTGAAGAGTTCCCACAGGATTTTTAAAACCTAAATCCACGCGGACGAAGTCGCGGGTATCAGCTAATCTAGTATAAACGTTGCTAAAGGGTTACATAAGCTAGTGGGGGTCAATATAGACTGGCCAACTGCACAAAAGACTGTGAAACAATGGCCGCGCGTCATAAAGGATGGACAGCGAGAGAACGGCTCTTTAAAAATGCAGAGCTCCTTACTTGTACACTTGCGACGTAATGCGAAATAATGAGGCAATGTACTCAAAGTATACGCGGCAGAAAGTAATGTACAGTGCGACAAGGTTATCTTGGCGCGTGGCGAAAATCGGAACTAACGGTACCGTCAAGTGTCACCTTTGTTCTTGTTTGAATATTCGAATATTCTAAGCCTTTGTTCTCCAACAGCGCCCCCCAGTCAATGTCATTCAATTGCCAAGAGAGCCTTGTCGCACTGTACATCGGCCTTTAGAATGAAATTTCAGCTTTGTGGAGCTGAAATTTTTGTCTCTTTCACTCATAGATATATTATGACGTTTTGTCGGTCTCAACGACAGAGACAATGCTCTACAAATCTGCTATCTCCTTCTAAAGGTCGATGTACATTACTTTCTGCCGCGTACTGTAACTAACATAATAATAGTGGATACCCGGCGTTTGCTACTACGCTAAAAAAACTAGTGCATTTAAAAAAAATACCTAATTGCCTTTATTGGTCTAAACTCATCTTCGCATTATTGCCTTTGTAATGAAACCGTTTTGGGGCACATCGCGGTTAGATGGTTTCAAAGTCTACAATGGACATAGAAATATTGTAACTTGTGTCTTATCTGTTTAGGTTTATGTAAAACACATTAAACACAACTCACAACCTTGTATGGGAAGCTGGAAGAAATCTCTGTTTAGAGATAAGCATTTCCAATGTAATTTAATTTATTACTACTATGAAACTACAATTTCGGTACATCTCATAATATAAAAATGAATCACTAAATGTGTTGCTCATCGCAAATCTCGAGAACGGCTGAACCGATTTCGCTAATTCTTTTTTATAATATTCCTTGAAGTACGAGGATGGTTCTTACGGAGAGAAAAATTTAATTTAACCTCCCACTCTTTCTAAACTCCACCCGAGCGAAGCCGGGGCGTGTCAGCTAGTGAAATATAAAAATAAAATAAATAAACATTTAGGTACTGTAGAGTGTAGGGCCACCCGTGCGAAGTCGTGGCATCTTAGCTAGTACTTATAAGCAGTTTGTGCCCTTGTTAATACACAACAGCACATATAATTGGACTATGTTCGTGTATTACAGCCCCTTATGAGCCGTCACATGTATGTAACGACGTACGAGTACTAAACAACACCGGCTCTCGTAGCTCGGAGAATCCACATAATCAGTATAGTTCCATGTTCTTACTCCTTATTAACTTCTATTATTTTTAGGGTTCTGTTGTCATATCTATAATTATATCAACGCCCAGCTCAAACTACTGGACGGATTGAGCTGAAATTTGGCATGCAGGTAGCCATTAAGTGTGACGTAGACATTTTTTTAAAGAATATAAGCCATGTTAAATGACTAATATTCCCCTTTCCTCTCCAACTAAGCGTCAAGCTTGTGCTAGGAGTAGGTACGACAATAGTGTAACGGGCGAGGTTTAAACCGTCGACCTTTCGGTTTTCAGTCCACTCCTTTACCCGTTGAGCTATTGAGGCTCTTATATAGTATATATACAGGTCAAACCAGAACGTTTTTGTTAGGTATACAGCCTAAACACTATCCATTACCAATAACCATTTGTCTCATTGTTCAAACCCGCATATATTATTATATCGTGCAAAACTCGGATCAATATCCCACCTACGACGCGGCATTGACCACGCGTGGCCTACTTACGCAACGTTCGTTGACCTCTAACGTCAGTCAGATGTTTTATTTTCAATATATCGTGAACTTTTACAAAATGTAGGATTTTTTAGTATATTTTTTCGCGTTCTTTTTTGAGGTATCATAATATCAGTAATCATCAGTACTATCACCTGTTTTTGTTTTCGCTAGCGTTCTGGTTATATCCTGTATAAAAGGAAAAGCTGACTGACTGACTGACTGATCTACCAACTCACAGCTCAAACTACTGAACGGATATTGCTGAAAATTGGCATGCAGATAGCTAATATGACGTAGACATCCGCTAAGAATGGAATTTTTGAAAATTCAATCCCGAAAGGGGTAAAATAGTTCGTCCACGCGGACGAAGTCATAACTAGTCACTAATATACTAGAGCTATAAGTTGTTGTATCGCTACGACCACAATATTATTTTCGGGGTCTACGCTGCGGCTACGATAATGCTACGCACGCTCTACGCATATCTCTACCCATATTATTATAATAAAATATGTGAGTGAATTTGTTGACAGCTTGACACAAAAAGTTCAAATGGCGCTTAAAAGGAGTTAAATTTTACGCGTTACACACTTTCTAAATAACACATTTTCGTACCAAATTATTTAATTACTACTCTAAACGGTCGCATGTGAAATCTGCCGGAGACGTTTAGAAATAATCTCTATTAAATAAAACCTCGGGTAAAAAATCCACCAATACCAGCCAATATCCCATTGTGATTAAACATTACGTTCGAAATTCGAATTTAAATCGACACCCGCGAAATTGGAACACGTGCTGCGAATACGCGCCATCATTTGCGTCCATAGACAAAGGAAACGCGAACTGCGATTATAAAAATGATAACAAATAAAAACAAATTTTTCTTTTCTGAATTTTTATAGGATTTTCAAAATATTCAATACAAAATATACCTAGTATTAAGTAAAAAAGAAAAAGAACAATTTTTAAAATCTTTCATTGGATTCCTTTGTTCGTATGTTGGTTTGGCCACTTCTAAATTATTTGTCTGATTAAATTTTGAATATTCGAGTGAATTGGTTGACAAAAGATGACTATGGTTCCCTTGAGCGTCTCTGATGGAATGTGAATTGTGAACATTGTAGCTCTCTGATGGCTTATACCACCTTTATTTTAATTATAGCAGTTTTTAACTCAAAACGTGGGTAAATTAATGAAATTAAATACTGAAGCCGAAGTTCTGATCATCCTTTGCTTTTAAATTACGAAAATGCATTACAGACCAAAGTCGTTCCAAGTTTAATAGTATAATTTTCGCGCCAATTCGTTCAGAAACGTTTTACATAAAGGAATCCGTATTCACGGACCACTGAGTCGAATGATAGTGCGTGCTGGAGTGAATTTTGTAGGATCACTTCGCCTTCACTTGATTTCAGCTCCAACTTTGCGAAGGAGACAAGTGGAAAATCGAATTACCGGGCGTTGGGAGCAGCAATATGTCAAAGGTTGATTGATCGTCAAACAGCTGTGAGCCGTTAAGCGTTCGGAATCCGAATCATGATAATGTTCCGATGTCACCCGCTCCAATTTAATATCTGAATTTCCGAACGTTGCCTCCGGAAAAACAAGTTTGTTTTTTTCGCATCGTAAAAATAATTTAAATTAGGTAAGTAACCAAAGCAAATCATAATTTATTTCATGTAAAACCTATATATCTATGACTCTAATCGGAATGAAAGTTCTACAGGAAAGAGCCGGCAAGAAGAGGTGTTGCTCTTTTCAAATCATCTAAAGTTACAATATATAGGTACGAGTGCTATATCATCTTGTGCAACTGAAAGCTCAGCCGGTTGCTATCCACGCAACTTTGTCACTAAGGAATTCATCTAATATTTGTGTGTTTTTATAGTGTTTAAATTTGTATAATGGCAAATCTACACGTATGAATAAGGTAAGTAAGTACATGTAAAGTTTAAAGCTTTTAAAGTCGACCACTTGGCACTAAATCTTTAAACCTTTGCCTTGCCACGAACTAAAGATTTAAAAAGCTCGGCACCGGTTTCACCTCCACAGATAAAACTCGACAAACAAGTTTACAATTTAAAAGTGGAATAAACTAAATCCCCTGTACTTGTTTCCGCTACGAGAAACACCGTCGCGTGGAAACGAAGATGAATCCTTTTCGATTGCAATGAATTTCCCGATTTTTGTGGAGCCACGAAAGTTGTTGTTGTTTTTATTAAATTACAATGATTTTTACTATCTCAAAAAGCGGGGTGATAGCCTTAATGAGTGGTTAAGACGTCCACCTATTCGGGAGGTGTAAAACTTGAGATTTTTTAGTTTCTCTCTAAATCAGGTTTCAATACGAAATGATTTTTTTTTAACATTTGAAAAATGGCACCGTACACTCAGTCGCCATATTGTTTTTTATTATTATTGCTAGTGTCGCTCGGTATGATGTATCTAACGAACCCATACATGCTATCTATTCAGGCATTTATAAGTTATGGTAGAATAAAGAAACTCACACACATACACCCTGAAAACATTATACTTACTCCTTTTTCTGGCATTCGTGTAAATGGAATGCGTGGTGTGTTATCCGCTTCCGCTCCGCTTCCCGCTGTCAACGAATTCTCAACCTTACCCGCTGCAGCAGTGGCCACACAATCTTCAGTATCCGCTGCTCGCGTTGCGGATATTCGTCTGTCTGCAATCCTGTCCTAATATTGAACCAGTACTACGACATTAACACCTAAATATAGTGCAGTTTAGTATAATATTACTTTGAAAATACTTAACCTACTACTATGTTGTATGTACGTGCAAACTGTGGAACCAACTCCCATCGGCGGTGTTCCCACTAGATTATAACATGGGGTTATTCAAGGGGCGGACCAACAAATTCCTAAAAGGCCGGCAACGCATCGGCGGCTCCTCTGGTGCTGCAAATGTTCATGGGCGGCGGTAATCACTTAACATCAGGTGACCCGCCTGCTCGTTTGCTCGCTATATCTATTTTTAAAAAAAAAATGTTATTGTAAATTGAACACTTGAAAAGAGCAACCGCTAACTTTCTTGCCAGTTCTTCTCGGTAGGAATGGCATTCCGAACGAATGGTAAATTGTTTGACGATTCAGAAGCACTTATAAAAGTTTAATTGAATAAATATTCTATTCAAATACATTATTCTATTCAAATAGTAAGTAGTGATAGCCTAGTGGTTAGGACGTCCGCCTTCTAATCGGAGGTCGGGGGTTCGATCCCGGGCACGCACCTCTAACTTTTCGGAATTATGTGTGTTTTAATTATTTAAATATCACTTGCTTTAGCGGTGAAGGAAAACATCGTGAGGAAACCTGCATGCCTGAGAGTTCTCCATAATGCTCTCAAAGGTGTGTGAAGTCTACCAATCCGCACATGGCCAGCGTGGTAGACTAGGAGACCCGCGCTCTATAGTGAGCCGGTGATGGGCTGATCATGATGATGGTGATGATTCAAATAGTAGAAAACATGGCATTTAATGTCTTAAGTCTAACTAAGCAAAGTTAGAATGTGCTCTATTAATAGGTCTCACCCTCCGTCGCTGTAGGTAGCTTTAGCCTTTAGCACTGATTCCGTAACAAAAGCAATCCATAGCGAGTTAATACCCCGTCTCCGTGGAACGTTTAGCGAGTAGCGAGTAGCGAGTAGCGAGTAGCGACAGACACAAAGGGAACACAACAAAAGCGCAAGTGATTTCATTACGCTGAGTGGATCCAGCAATTAGTTGACAGAATCCTTCTCCGTAACACAAGCTGTGTACCTACTCGTAACTACTAAAACCTAGTTCATGAACATAGACGTAGCTTTTTATGGCTCCGTAGCCAAATGGCAAAAAAAGGATCCCTTATAGATTCGTTATGTCTGTCTGTCTGTCCGTCCGTATGTCACAGCCACTTTTTTCCGAAACTGTAAGAGCTATACTGTTGAAACTTGGTAAGTAGATGTATTCTGTGATTTTCACACAAAAATAGAAAAAAACAATAAATTTTGGGGGTTCCCCATACGTGTGGGTATCTATGGATAGGTCTTCAAAAATGATATTGAGGTTTCTAATATCATTTTTTTCTAAACTGAATAGTTTGCGCGAGAGACACTTCCAAAGTGGTAAAATGTGTGTGTGTGTGTGTGTGTGTGTGTGTGTGTGTGTGTCCCTTGTAACTTCTAAAATAAGAGAATGATAAAACTTAAAAAAAAATTAGATGTAGGTAGGTAGGTACATTACCATGCATACTTCCACCGAAAATTGGTTTGAACGAGATCTAGTTAGTAGTTTTTGATTTATCGTGCAAAATCTCGATAAAATACGATTGTAGTACGGAACCCTCAGTGCGCGAGTCTGATTCGCACTTGGCCGGTTTTTTTTAATTCCATTACAAGTGAGCCCTTGTATAGAAGCAGGCGTTAGTTTGCGGAAATCCATGATAGGTATACAATGAACCAAAAGCTTAGTTTGCTATTATCCAATGAAACAATAATAATAAATATAAATATAGGTAGTAAGTATACTATTAAAATATATACCAAGCGGCATAAACTCATTTTATTATATCTCAGCGTTTATAGTATATTATTTATTTATATTATCCGACGATCATAGTCGGATTTTAATAGAGACTATTTTAGTTTTGAACTTTGAAAGTTGATGACACTGCAATATTAACTCGCTTTCTCGTCTCTGACAAAAACCCCCCTTTGTCGACTGGGCATTTCCCTTTGGCTCAAAGGGGTGCGGCATAAGCTATTCCAATTCCGTGGTGGTGACAATAAACAGAAACTTTGAAATTAAACGCGAGTCGATTGCAATAAAATGGTCGTTCAATCTGTGATTTGAACGCCTTTAGAAAGTTTCACAGCTTGTTTAGCATTCGGGCGGCGTTCGAACTTTGAATGTCACTCCCAATAAAAGTTGCCGTGTAAAAAAAACCCAAAAGTCGGCGCCAAATTGAGTGCAGGCTTGTCACGCGCAAAGGGCTGGCTTTTACTATTTTTTTCATGTAAGGACAGTGTAAGGAGGTTTTAGTATGATAGCAGGTACTTATCCTTTTCATGAAATGAAATCGTAAGAGCTTCCGACACTAGAGACTTCCGAGCATTCGTAGATTTGTTTTGCTTGATCAAGCTGCTTGATGCGCGCTTGATGCGCCCGACAAGCAGCAAGCGGCACTTGTCTCGTTTCGTACGTGATCGATGCAGAGGTTAGTGAAATAAAATATTTTTTATCAAAATAAGTACAACGGTGATTTTATTTTTCACTTCGACTCGCATTTGTCCGGTTTTTTCTTCTATTAGACGACAAGAACGGCAAAGATTTTCGAAAAATAATTGTTATTAAAAATAATTTTAATTTTAAAAATTTTGGTAGTTAGGTAGGCAGCTAACTACCTCCTACCTCCAGAGTCCAGACTGTGCGCATGCGAAAGTTTTCTGAAAAATCTTTGCTTTGTAATAAAAAATAGGTACTTAAGTAGGTATAATCAACTCGAATTTAGAATTCTTGGAAGTTGAGGCTGCCTGGAAAGTTTCGCCATAACATGCAAATTGGGAAAGTTCCAGCTAATTGCCCGCAACTCCAAACTTTCAAGTTGGCTCGACCTCAGGTCGGCGCGCGACGCCTGGTCGAGCATGCTTAATTAAGCGTCATTGTAATATCTGGAGGTGATAGCTAAGTGGTTAAGAGTTAAGAGTTATGACGTCGCCATTTTATTCAAGTCAAGGGATTAGTAGATCTATTCCGGGGGTGTCCGGCATGGTATGATTTTAAAGAGGCTTCTAGATACCAGAATTTGAGAGGATCCAAAATTCTCAACTATCAAGTCAGAAAAAGTGCACAGGCTACTGAAAAAGCTGAAATGGCTGAAAGTAAAAATAGTTTAAAAGTTAAAACAAAAATATTGCAAGTTTAATCAAAAATATTCTATTGATTTTTTGCATCATTGTTCAGTGATAATATATAAACGGAACGTGACTGGACAACGTTTAAGAACTTGCAAAATTTTCCTATTTCGATTTCTATAACGATAATTAATTAATGGTAAAAAAAATTAAAGAGCAATTTGAAATTAAAACAATCTAGCAGTCATTATTTTATTACTTATGGTTTCTTGTTAAAGTAACGTCCACTGATGCAGCTTGGTGACGTAACGTAGTCTGTGTATGTGACAGGGACTTTCCGAACGCTAGTCGAAATGTCAGTTGTCAAAATCGTGTCAATATCATAAACGGTGATCATAAAATTGCGTGTGCCTAGCCGTGAACTTTTCAAGTTATTTGCCTTGTTTTTCTTCAATAATTATTAACTTCTTGACGACCAGCAATGTCTGGAAAGCTGAACAAATTCGAGACACCCAGCTCGGCAAGCTCAGATAGGTAAATCGTGTGGCATAACCTAAGTTATTGTTTGTTTGGCTTGCACAGCTGTCTTGCGTCAACAGTTTTTTTCGCTTCCGAAGGTTTTCGTGTGTGATTGACCGCGAGGTGGAGAACCCTGTATTATTATGTGCAAGTGACTCAGTGACAAGCGCGATATTCGGCGAGAGTGCAGTAAAATCGTGCCGCCAGCGGCCTGGAATCATAACCTCAGCGTGGACTCATTGTGTTTTATTTTTAGACATTTATTTAGTTCATTGGCAGCTTACTTTACGCTACGTGAACCGGGCACGTGCTCGGACTGATAAATTTCCATAAGTCGACCTTTAAAGTTTACCCTAGCGTATGAAAATTACTCAAAATTATAAATATGGCACACGGTTCTGTAATCTTCGCGAATCCGTAAGACTTTTTGAATGATTCCTTATGTTGTCTGTTGTCGTGACTAAAACAAAGCTTACTGCCTGCTTCTGCACTTTCTAAAAACTTACATGTCCGTATTTTATTTTAATTTTAAATGTTGCTTTTACTTCATTAAAAGCTAACTTTTATATTGTGCTTGCAAAACCTGTCACTGTCAGTGAATAGAAAATGTAAACAATATTATGCATCAAGATTAATATAAACAGATTCATAAATAGGTACACTGATAAGATAAGAACCATGATGTTATGAGAACTGGTTAGTCATGCATCCATATATTTCAATATTAGATGTGATAGTTATATTTAAATTTGACATTGAACTGAACTGAGTCCTAGCAACTTGTATGTAGAAATTAATGTTTATGATAAAACTAGCTGATGCCCGCGACTTAGTCCGCGTGGATTTGAGTTTTTAAAAATCCTGTGGGAACTCTTTGATTTTCCAGGATAAAAAGTAGCCTATGGCCTTCCCCGGGATGCAAGCTATCGATTACTTAAGGCTTTATAATTTCAAATCAAAGTTATGTCAATTAATAAAGCAAAAACTAAATAGATGACTCATTTAATATAGTCATCATACTTATATTTACCGGTCATTTTTTAAATTAGTTTTAGGTATAAAATAAAGTCTCAATCTTAATTACTATAATAACATTGATACTGGTTGCCCTTGAAACTAAAATAGAACCAGCAGAAAGCAGAACAATAAATTGTACAGCTAAGTCATGCCTCTTTAATTCCTTTGACCTTAATTATAAATTGTATTAGGTTTAACTAGTTCAAGAAGTACTTGTGTTTGTGCAAATCTATCTATCTTTACTACTCTATAGTCTATACTTTATAGCCTCAATAGCTCAACAGTTAAAGAGCGGACTGGATTGGGTATTTGACTCGGTATTTGACTGACATATTTAACTTTTTTATTACTTTATTATAAACTAGAATAAAAATAATTACATAAACTGAAAAAAACTAATTAAATCGATTAAAAAACAAAAAATTTACAAGCATTTAAATATTTCTGATTAGACAGAGATAGCGATACAGCAGTTTGACGTCACACCTACTAATGCCATAGTAGCTTCGTGCGGTTTCATACAAATTTTCATTTTGCGAGAAAGGGATAGGAAGACCCTCCCACTCAAAAATTTTTTCCAAAATTAAAATGCCTGTAACTTTGTAAATCTTTGTTGGATTTTAATATTTTTTTCAGTGTACGTCATTATTTTTATCCTAGTTTATAATAATATTTATCAAATTCGAAAGTAGGCAAATACCCAATTCCGGAAGGTCGAAGGTTCAAGCCCCACTCTTGCACTATTGTCGTACCTACTCCTAGCACAAGCTTTACGCTTAGTTTGAGGGGAAAGGGAAATATTGGTCATATTGGTCAATTCTCTTTTCTATTTTTATAATAATAGTATCTGCCTGTGGCTTCATCATCATCGTCATCATGATCAAACGTTCACAGTGACTCAGAACTGGCCCTAGAACTAAGCGAGCAAGTTTTCCTGGATGAGGATGACTACACGCGCGCCCCAGCTTCGCCCACCACAGTTCCTAATGTCAGGCCCTACCGCCCGCCCTCCACAGGTAAGCAAAACGTTTTTTAACGACTAATAAAATAAAACGCACAACAGACGGAAATGTGCGGAAACCAGCCCAGAGCGAAGAAGAACGTCTAATAAACATTTATCGTCTTCATTGTCTCAACCTCTATTTCAATTACAATATCAATATCATCAATTCAGTTGACAAGCAAATGACAACACCCGCACACTCGGCTCACTGAGGAAAGCGGACGGAACATACACCAAGGACGACAAAGAGATAAGCGAAACGCTCATCGAAACACACTTCCCTGGCTGTAGAATAGTAGACTCAACAGACTGGGGAAGCACCCTTGGTCACCATCCAATAGAAGAGGATTGGGACTTTGCCAACAACATAGTCACGCGAGATAGAATCAGCTGGGCTATTGACACCTTCCACCCTTTCAAAACAGGAGGGACCGACACCATTTTCCCAGCACTTTTACAATGGGGAAAACTTCAACTGACACCATGGCTGGAAATAATATACAAGGCCTGCATAGCATACAAATACATACCAATGGCCTGGAGAGAAGTAAAAGTGGTCTTCCTACCAAAACCTGGAAGGAGTGACTACACATTGCCGAAGTCCTTCAGACCAATCAGCCTTACATCTTTTCTACTAAAAACGCTCGAAAGACTTGTTGACAGGTCCCTCAGGGACAGAACCTTAAAACATCTACCTTTACACTCACATCAACACGCTTACAGTACGGGCAAATCAACAGAAACCGCACTTCATTCTGTTGTTACCAAAATCGAACATGACCTCGAAAACAAATTATCGACACTAGGCGTGTTCATAGACATTGAAGGAGCCTTTGATAAAACAACTTTCGGTAGTATAGACAAAGCTTTGGAAAGATACAAGGCGTCAACAACCATACGCAGCTGGATAAGAGCTTTACTAGAACAGAGAATCATACAACTAGACATCAACGGAGTCACAAAAGGCATAGTAGCGAGAGGCTGTCCTCAAGGAGGTGTCCTGTCACCAATACTATGGAACCTTGTAGTTGACGACCTGATAACCAAACTAAACAAAAGTGGGTTCTATACCATTGGTTATGCAGATGATCTCACCATCCTAATCAGTGGCAAGCTAGAAAACACATTATACGAAGTCATGCAACGAGCTTTGCGCTTAATAGAAAGATGGTGCAATGAAAACGAACTTACAGTAAATCCGAAGAAAACAGAGATGATACTGTTTACCAACAAAAGGAAAATTGAACTAACCAAACCACCAACTTTGTTTAACACAAGCCTTGAACTGTCCGCAGAGGTAAAATATCTCGGTGTGACACTGGACAGCAAACTCAGCTGGAAAAGGCATACAGAAGATAAAACCAAAAAATCACTAGCAATACTAAACCAATGCAAACGCATGCTAGGGAAAAAATGGGGACTAAAACCAAAGATAATGAAATGGTTATACCTATCGGTAGTAAGATGTTCACTAACATATGCTGCACTTGTATGGTGGCCAAGAACTCTCCTTACTACCGCCCAGCAAGAACTACAGAAATTTCAACGACAAGCATGCCTCGCCATTACCGGCTGCATGAGTACCACACCAACAGCAGCGTTAGAAGTCATATTGGGCATTCCGCCCCTACACATACACATCAAAGAAGAAGCAACACTCGCAGCCCTGAGACTGAAAACCTCAGGGCATTGGAAAGAACAAAACACAATGCACACTAAAATTCTAGGGCAAAACATAAACAAAGAACCACGTTTGCAGTGGAAATGCGACAGAACCGAAAAACAACACATACTAGACAAAAACTACAAGATAAACTCAGAGAAGAACTTAGATCCGAAGCCAGCACAAGACACAATAGAAGTGTACACCGACGGATCCAAAACGAAAACGGGCACAGGAGCTGGAGCCTACTGCCAAGAACTAAACATGAGAATAAGTCACGCACTCGGTAAGGACAACTCTGTCTTCCAAGCAGAGTGTGTGGGCATTATGACCGCGGCTATAGCCGTGGCCAATCGACAGGTAACAAACTTTAAAATTAACATTAACTCAGATAGCCAAGCTGCTCTTAAAGCCTTGGCTAGATTCTCGACGACCTCACAACTCATACAAGACTGCCACAAGACTCTGGAAACACTCGCCATGTCAAACGACATCACCCTAAGGTGGGTCAAAGGACATGATGGAGACCAGGGAAACGAGGCGGCCGACGCACTAGCACGAAAGGCTACGACATTGAAGGTGATCGGGCCAGAACCTATTGTTCCCATACCCTTCAGTGAGTATAAAACCTGGTTGCATGAACTAACACTAAAAGAGCATTCCCAACTATGGGCAAACACAACAGACTGCAGGCAAGCCAAAGAGGCTTTCCCCAACATAGACAAACGGCAAACTAACAAACTACTCCGCCTGGACAGAGGTAAACTTAGGAAGGTGGTGGGACTCATAACAGGGCATAGCCCACTAAACAAACACCTTTTCGTTATAGGTGTTACCGACAGTCCTTTGTGCAGGGCTTGCATGGAGGTCGACGAAACACCGACGCACGTGGTCCTAGAGTGCACGGGCGTAGCAGAACAACGCGAACGCCATTTGGGTTCCCCGACCTCATTCCATGAAGCCCTCGGCAACCTGGGCGGTCTACTCGGCTTCTGGAGTGAGCTTGGATGGCTGGAGTGAAGACTTCAGCGGGGAGGGGCAATGCACGCACAACAGACGGAAACGTTTAAGTGCGGAAACCAGCCCAGAGCGAAGAAAGAAAGAAGAAGAAAGATCAATTCAGTTACAATATCCTACACCTAATTTGCTAAAAGTCCTCGGACTAATCGCAAATCACAAAATTAAAAAAAAAAAAAATTGTCTCAACCAATAGACAGTAGACATCTACAGCTGGATGAAGGCCTAATGTCGGTTGCGTCCGTCAAATCCCAGCTGAGTTCATCCGGGTCTTCAAACTTTATGATTTCCAGTGTGAGGCTGCAATTCTCGGACATTAGCTGCTAGTGATTAATAAAAAACCGGCCAAGTGCGAGTCAGACTCTCGGAACCCTCGTTCTGTACTACAGTCGTATTTTTTTATATTTTGCACGATAAACTATTATGCATTAAAATAAATAAAAATCAGTTTTAGAATGTACACGTAAAGCCCTTTCATATGATAGCCCACTTGGTACACATATAGTAATACTTTGGAAGTTAAAAATACTAAATACTGTCCATGAATACGTTTTAATTTTTTTTTGTGATGTAACCACAAATTCACGGTTTCCGGATTTATTCCTTCACTTGTGCTATAAGACCTACCTACTTACCAAACTTCATGGTTCTAGGTCAACGGAAATATCCCTATAGGTTTTCTTGACAGACACGACAGACAACAGACATCCATCAGTCCAACAGACACAAAAATTGATTCCTTTCCTTTTGAAATTTATAAAATTATATTCTGTATCTAGTACTATCCATTGAATTAAATATATGAAATGACTATTCTGAACAAAATCATGTTCTATGAAGTTTTCAAAATTAGTATGACATGGGAGCTGATTCTCTAGTACACAATCTCTAAACTAAACTAAATTAACGGTTCTAAATCTAGTGCTATCCTTTTCTGCAAGCAACATTATGAAAGGGATAGCAATAGATTTAGACGTGTCATTTTAGTTTAGTTTAGAGCTTGTGTACAACGGAATTAGCCACATTGGATATCAAGTTTTAAGCAAAAACGAGTTACAACCTGCAAAATTTTTTGTTCATAATGACCCATCTAGTGTGTCTACATGGAGGTCCTTGATTTACACGAAAATTTGTGTAAGTACTAATTCCTTTACAGGTTCAAACATCATGAAGTCGCCTCGAGCGCGCCGTGTTCGAACGACGTCCATGTCGCAGTCCAACAAGCGCACAACCGCAGAGAGCATACTGCACGCGGACAGACGGACCATATACACCGCCGGCAGGCCGCCCTGGTACAACTGCACCGGCGGACAGGAGGTCGAGCCTTTTGTTATTGGTAAGATGTAGAACGTTTTGCGCTCACTGCGCTCGTGTTTGTATCATCATCAACCCATCGCCAGCTCACTACTGAAAACAGAATGAGAAGGGTTTAGCCATAGTCTGCCAAGCTGGCCAAGTGTGTATTGGAGGAATAACTATAATAATCCATACTATCCCTACTAATCCATACTAATATTATAAATGCGAAAGTGTGTCTATCTGTCTGTCTGTCTGTCTGCTAGCCTTTCACGGCCCATCCGTTCAACCGATTTTGACGAAATTTGGTACAGAGATAGCTTGCATCCCGGGGACGGACATAGGCTACTTTTTATCCCGGTATTTATTTACTCTTTGATTTTTATAAAATAAATGAGTTCCCACTGGATTTAAAAAAACCTTAATATATGCGGACGAAGTCGCGGGCATCATCTAGTCTGTACCCAGTAACCAGTAAGTCTGTTGAAGTAACCAGTATACACTATTAAGGTCTCATTTTTCAATCTGTACTTACAAACATTTTGAGAAAACCTATATGTCAAAGAGTTCTCCATATTGGTCTCAAAGCTGCGTGATGTCTACCAAACCGCACTTGGCTAGCTTGGTGGACTGTGACCTAAACCCTCCTCAGTCTTAGAGTCTATAGGTTGACATGATGATGATTGTGTTCTCTTGTTAAGGTATATGTGGTGCGAGCGCGTCCGGCAAGACAACTGTTGCGGCAAAAATCATAGAATCTCTCAACATACCCTGGGTCACCATAGTCAGTATGGACTCATTTTATAAGGTAAACAGGTAAACTTTTTTTTTTTTTTCGAGGGGGAATCTTCTGAAGATACCCAATCGGGTTATGTGGGATTTCTCCCACTAAAACCCCCTCGGTAGCCCTCCTCAGCGCGTTATTGAGAGGCTCCGGGAACTCTAAAGATCGTACGCCGGTGCCTCTCTCGCGCGACGTTCGTTGGACACATCCTGGACAAAGTGCAGCCACTCGCGACCTCGAAGTCCTAGCGCCAGGGACTATTGGTTAGACGGATCAGGACGTTGATTATAAGGTAAACCTATCAAAATATTATGTGGCTACTTCTGTAGTTTGGGCCGTCCACCCCAATTGCCATCTCGACCTGTGGTGTATTATATGACTGATAGTAAATTAATTATACTGGCACATGACTGATAAGAGATAAATTGATAAGTCTTGTAAACAAACATAATTAATTATATTAAATCACACTTGGCCGGTTTTTTCTTGTAGGTGTTAAACGAGAAACAACACCACCTGGCGACGCGCAACGAATACAACTTCGATCACCCGGACGCGTTCGACATCGAGCTGCTCATCTCCGTGCTGCAGCGGCTCAAAGAGGGCAAGAAGGTGGAGGTTCCCATCTACAACTATGTCACGCATTCCAGGGAAAACCGCACCGTAAGTATATCATCCATAGAGGCTAAATTCCTGGCAGCAGGGTGAGCATGGGCGGAGATATAAGTTTCTCCGCTGGGAAAGGATGAAATGTGTATCCCTCTGAGAGATTTATCCACTCTCCGAGCACGGGTGCACGGGTGGATAAAATGGGGGATAGAATTGTTGGTTTTCGAATGTTTTCCTTTACCTACTTGTTATAATAATAATAATAATAATAAATATCTTTATTTGCAGAAAAAAGATTTGACACAAGACTTTGACCACTGGCTCCCAAAGAAGTATAAACTGTGTCATGGGAGCCAGAGCCTTCCCTGTTCAATAAGCTTTTTTAATTTACAATACAATTATTGAGTATCTAACTATTACTTAATAATAAAATCTAAATTAAACAATAAAATAAGATATAAAGTAAAATAAAATAGAATAAAATAAAAATTCACATGGCGTGTGTATATGCGTATGTGTGTGGGTGTATGATTGTGTGTGTGTGTGTGTGTGTGTGTGTGTGTGTGTGTGTGTGTGTGTGTGTGTGTGTGTGTGTGTGTGTGTGTGTGTGTGTGTGTGTGTGTGTAAGTAAATGTGTATATTATTTTTACGTAGAAATGTGGTGTGCGCTTAAAAGTTCTTCAATACTCACATAACTAAGGTTCTTGAGGTAGGAAATTATTTTTGTTTTTGTCGAGTAGTTGTTAATATTATTAATTGTGGTTTTCCTATCAATCGCTTTATATAATAAAGGTGCTAAGAAGGCATGTTATGTATGAGTTATGTTGGGGTTGTGTTTGGGTTGTCTTTGGGCTGTGTTTGGGTTGTGTAAACATAATAACCCAAACATAACCTAAGCGCAACGTAACCCAACAATAACACAAACATAATCCAAATAATGTCCAACAATATGCTAGGGGGTTTGGGCAATTTGAATTTTTTTTTCTACATTGTCTCTAGTCTGGTCTGTCTAGTCTGGTGGGAGACTTCAGCCGTGGCTAGTTACTACTCGTTCCGGTACGATGCCGTGTAGAAAGCGATCAGAGGTATGGGTTTAATGAAACTGCCATACCGCTTCCAAGTTAGCTCGTTTCCATCTTAGACTGCATCATCACATACCATCAGATGAGATCGCATTCAAGGTCTAACTTGTATCAGATTCAGAATAATAAAAGTGGCAAAATAAATTTGATTTTATTTTAAAAAAGCCCGATTTAGTCGGCGTAGATATTGGTTTTTAAAAATACCGTTGGAACCCTTTTCCGGAATAAAACGTAGCTTATGTTTTAACTGTTAAGTCACTGCTATCTTTATTTCAAATTTCAGCCTAATCATTGTGGCGTGAAAGAGTAACAAACATAGACAGACATACAAACTTTCGCATGTAGTGTGATTTTCATCTTTTCTCCAGTTTTTAGTAACAACTAGGATGTTTTGTTTCAGAAAACGATGTACGGCGCAAACGTGATAATCTTCGAAGGTATACTGGCGTTCTACAACACCGAAGTGGTGAAGCTACTCGACATGAAAGTGTTCGTCGACACTGACGCTGACATCCGACTTGCCAGACGACTGAGAAGGTATTAAGCCTAATTTGTAGTTAACTAAATTTTAAATTAGTTTTATGTTGCATAATGAATATTTTCTTTTAATGAAAAAAATATTTCCCCACAGAAATTACTTCATTTTTATATTTAAAAAATTAAAAAAAATTGTCGTTTACGGATTGTGACGTCATTATACACCTTCCGTACAGCGTGACGTTCATGTTAAATTAAATAAAAATCATGTTTTTTTTTAATTATTCTCTCTAATCAATAATGAATTCTAGCCCCATAAACTGCCGCGATACAAAAAAATCACGTCATTTTGTTACTACAGTCCAAGACAGTGTTGGTGGTTTGTGGCCAAAAGATTCTCATTCTGAGGGAAGACCAATGCGCTGTTTTGGGCCAGCTACAGGTTTATAATGTTGATGAATATAATAATTAAGTCAACCTGTCATAACAATTAAGTCATCCTGCCATAATAATTAAGCCAACCTGTCATATTAATTAAGTCAACCTGTCATAATAATTATGTCAACCTGTCATATTAATTAAGTCAACCTGTCATAATAATTAAGCCAACCTGTCATATTAATTAAGTCAACCTGTCATAACAATTAAGTCAACCTGTCATATTAATTAAGTCAACCTGTCATATTAATGAAGTCAACCTGTCATAATAATTAAGTCAACCTGTCATAACACTTACACTTACACTTAGTGTGTAGTAGCACCAATTTCAACAAAGCAATAAGATGGCAAATGGAAAAAAAATCTTAGTACCGACCTAGAACAGTCTCCGACCGCCATGTCGGAGGAAAAAAAGGGAGGAACACATATAAAAAAAAAAACCTGTCATAACAATTAAGTCATCCTGCCATAATAATTAAGCCAACCTGTCATATTAATTATGTCAACCTGTCATAATAATTAAGCCAACCTGCCATAATAAATAGGTCCACCTGTCATAATAATGAAGTCAACTTGTCATAATAATTAAGTCAACCTGTCTCAGGGACATCGTGCAACGCGGTCGCGACTTGGAGGGCGTGTTAAAGCAGTACATGACGCACGTCAAGCCGGCATACCAGAGGTAGGTGTATTTCATAACATAAGCTTTAATTATTTTTTTTTCTAAATTAATCTCAAATTTATTAAATAAACTATTAATAAACTTAAATCTAAAAAAAACAACATTAAATTAAAACTAAAATAAATTAAATTAAATCTAAAACCTCGTCGAGACCACCGCAGCGAGGCATTGTACCCAAGATGCTGGCAGCATTACCCCTTTGGATGGCCAAACTAATTCTTTGACCAAGGTAGCTGCCAGCTCTCGGGTCCCCGGTTGACTCGATAACTCTTTTCGCAATTTCTTCAAAAAGGCTTCAAAGCTTTAATTATAAATGCGAAAGTGTGTCTGTTTGCTATTTTTCACGGCCTAACTGATTCTGACTGAATCATATTATATGTATAAATAATTTTTTTATTTATTATTTTTGCAACACTTACATTTAGCTTGAAAGGCTTATTCCTAATACGTTTCCTATTAAGCTGTTACGTTTCAATTTTAAAATAGGCCTATTTCCATACTTCCATACTAATATTATAAATGCGAAAGTGTGTCTGTCTGTCTGCTAACTTTTCACGGCCCAACAGTTTAACCGACTTGGATGAATTTTGGTACAGAGTTAGCTTACATCCCGGGGACGGCCATAGGCTACTTTTATCCCGGAAAATCAAAGAGTTTCCGATTTAGATTTCCGGAGATTAACCGATTTATATGAAAATTGGTACAGTGGTAGTTTACGCCCCGGAAATTGACATAGGTAACTTTTAATCCCGGAAAAGCATAGAGTTCCCCTGGGATTTTTAAGTCTAGTCTAGTCTAGTCGCGGGCATCATCTAGTGCTATATAGAGCGTATCATTGTATGGAAGACAAGCTAAACCAACCAAAGTCGTGTGATTTCGATGCTTTAAAGAGTTTGTCGTTAAATAGAGTGACTTTACATGGAGTTAAATAAATAATAATAAGCTTTAATATCTTTACAAACATGTAGTTTAACAAGCTTTAGTGTAAGGCCCTGCCTCCTGAGGTAGTGTATGTAAACTGTGTTTTAGGAGGCAGTGTCTTCCCATAATCATAATATTATTTATATTAAACATTGACAACTACTTAAAAATTAAAAACAACTAAGTCGGTACTTATAATTGCTAATCTTTAATATATAAAAGGAAAAGGTGACCGACTGACTGACTGATCTATCAACGCACAGCTCAAACTACTGAACGGATCGGGATGAAATTTGGCATGCAGATAGCTATTATAACGTAGGCATCCGCTAAAAATGGATTTTTGAAAATGCAACCCCTTAAGGGGGTGAAATAGGGGTTTGAAATTTGTGTAGACCACGCGGACGAAGTCGCGAGCATAATCTAGTAATTTATTTTTTTTAATTTCGTATACTAAGAGCATTTGTTTTTTTGTTTTTTGTGTGTGCAGTGTGTGTGTGTGTGTACAGTTTACACTGTATTTAGATGTGGACGGAGATATTTATTTTATTTATTTATTTATTTATTTACAGCTACATAGCGCCCAGTATGGCGCACGCGGACATTATCGTGCCTCGCGGCGGAGAAAACAAAGTCGCGATATCGCTCATTGTTCAACACGTGCACAAACAACTGCAGCTGGTGAGTAATACTGCAGGTAATCACTGAATAATACACCAGGTAATCACTGTAAAATACACCAGGTAATCACTGTAAAATACACCAGGTAATCACTGTAAAATACACCAGGTAATCACTGTAAAATACACCATGTAATCGTCGGGAATACACGCGGTAATCACTTAAAAAATACACAGGGTAGTTGCATATCTGTAGTTATATATGTGGCTTTATGTGTGAACTGTCATGTCAAAAGTATAGGTTAGATTAAATAAATAATAAATAAAAATCTTTTTTATTCGTATAAACTTACGAATGGTCGGATGCATCTACCACTGGTTCGGAATGCCTTTCCTACCGAGAAGAACCAGCAAGAAACTCGGCGGTTGCTCTTTTCAAATATTTGATATAGGTACAAGATTATGCCATGTATAAAATAGTATTTGCAGTCTTGTGCGTTGCTGGAACGAGCTGCAGGTCAAATCCACGCTCTTTTATCATTTAGATAATCTTCAATTGTGTAATATGCTTTTTTCAGGAGCATATTTTTAATAGATTTTTTTAAACTTGTGCAAAGGTAAGTCCAAAATAGTTTGCGGGATTTTATTATAAAAGGTAATACCCATACCCACAAATGACTTTTGGACTTTCCTGAGGCGGAAGGCAGGTAGCTGCAAGTTTGTTTCTGTTTCTAGTTAGCCTATTGTGTAGATCACCAATTTTCTTGTAACTAAGAATATTTTGTCTTACAAAAATTATGTTATTATAAATATATTGAGAGGCTACAGTAAGGATATCTATTTCCTTAAATTTCTCTCGAAGGGAATCGCGTGGTCTTAGGTTATAAATTGCGCGTATTGCCCTTTTTTGTAATACAAAAATTCTCCCAATATCTGCCGCTTTACCCCATTGATTGAGGACTAAAATCGTAATTTTCACATGACACGACACATAAAGCAAAAATGGCAAGTGCATTCTGAAAATGTATACACTTATACGCCGCTTCAAACCATGAGTTGTTGACATCTCAAATTTTGTTATAGCGTGGTTTCAAAGTGCGGGAAAAGCTAGCCATCGCCCACATCGGGCAGCCCGTGCCTGACTCATTGTTCGTGCTTAAGGATACGCCACAAGTAAGCCTTTTACTTTACCCTTTTGACCTCTCCTTTTTAACTAGGATAGTTTAACCAGCAAAAAATAGGGATCTTTTGATATAGCGAAAGAAATTTTTTAGTACCATAACTCCATCAAATCTAAACCTAAATCTATGCGAACGAAGTTGCGATTATCATCCTCTATATATATTAAATTCAAAGTCCTGACTGACTGACTGACTTTTATATCAGCCTAGTCTCAGCCTAAACCGCTGGTCCTAGAGACATGAAATTTTGAGGGTGTGTTCTTTGTAAAGAGTAGGTATCCACTAAGAAAGGATTTTTGGAATAGGGGATGAAAGTTTGTATGAAAGTCCGTCATTTTTCAAGTTATTTGCATGAAAATTGGTATTTGGGTTGTCGGTTACTAATGAAGAACTACGGGGTCCAGGATTTTTGAAAATTCGACCCCCACCTCGATTTTCTAAATTCCGCCCGAGCGAAGCCGCCCGGTTAGCTATTTAGTTTGTAATATAAGTATGGATTAGTATGGATTGTGGCTACCAGAAGCCCTTGTTCCTCAGGTACAAGGTCTCCACACATTCATCCGAAACAAAGACACGCCGCGAGACGAGTTTATATTCTACTCCAAGCGGCTGATGCGGCTCGTCATAGAGTTTGCTCTGTCCTTGCTGCCATACTCTGAACACTCTGTGGACACTCCTCAGGGCTTCACTTACACGGGTAAGTCCTCCTCCCACCTGCATCATCAGAGACCCTCAGTAGTACCATAACCATCTATTGTCACCCAAACCACACGTGTCTGCAAAATTTCAACTCAATCCTGCAATGGGGATCCACACTGCCAATAGAATAGAATAGAATGTTTTTTTTATTCATGTAAACTTTTTAAAAGTGCTTATGAATAGTCAGGTTTCATTTACCACTGGTTCGGAATGCTGTTCCTACCGAGAAGAACCAGCAAGAAACTCGGCGGTTGCTCTTTTTAATTTTTCAATTTACAATGTTATTATACCGTACTATACAAGCCATTGCAGCCCCGTGCATTGCTGGAGCGAGTCAAATCCAAGCTTTTTTATCGTTTACATAGTCTGCGACTGTATAATATGCTTTTTTTAGGAGCATACTTTTAACACATTTTTTAAACTTGTGTAAAGGCAAGTCTAAAATTGGTTGTGGAATTTTATTATAAAATATTACACTCATTCCCACAAATGACTTTCGCACCTTCCAGAGGCGGAGCGCAGGAGTAGCTAGCTTATTTTTGTTTCTAGTTTGCCTATCATGGAGATCACTGATTTTTTTGTAACTGTGAATGTTTTGTCGTACAAAAATTATATTATTGTAAATATATTGTAAATATATTGTTATTGTACAATTTATCCCGACAGGTGATCCCGCATAAGCGAACCGGCCATGGAGGTATATCATCTGTGGAACCGGCTATACTGAGCTGTCAGACACCATAATATAAAAAAAACTGTCATGTATAAACGTAGATAGAGTAATAAAGCGTAAGTAATAATAGAGAGCCTCAATAGCTCAACCGGTAAAGGAGTGAACTGTAAACGAGTGGACTGTAAACCGAAAGGTCGACGGTTCAAACCCCGCCCGTTGCACAATTGTCGTACCTACTCCTAGCACAAGCTTGACGCTTAGTTGGAGAGGAAAGGGGAATATTTGTTATTTAACAAGGCTAATATTCTTTATAGAAAAAAAAGGTAGAAGCAGGAACGTTTGCTTTCTCATTCACACTTAAAAGAGAGCACAGATAAAGTTACTAATGTGATAAACAGAGACGCAGCTAACCTATTTTTGTCCCTTATCGTGTAACTGTTTTTTTTCAAGAATACATACAAGGAATGCCACTTTAGTTGCAAAACAAACTTTGAAAATTCGTGGCGTAATTATATTTCTCATGAGTTATTTACTTGTTTTCACATAAAAAACGTATAATACTATTGTATATAATATTGTTGATCGGTTAATACAAATATTGACTACTAAACAATGGTAATAATTGTCGTGTTATTCATCGTTACGTCGTGCTATCGCTATCTCATACGCGGTTACACAGTACTTAAATCTACCTTTATTACTCTATCTACGGATCTGTCAAACACCATAATTAAAAAAAATACTGTCATGTAACCATAAATCTCCTTAATCTAAGTAAGAAATGAAGATGACAGCTTGCATAGGCCGGACCTCTTGTGGCGCCCTCTGAGATCAGCTGTTTTGCCTGTGAATCCCCATTGGAAGTAGTCAAAAATCAGTTACCAATTTCAACTGAATGACAACATACGAACAAAGCAAAAAATACCTCTGCCCCATATATATTTGATTTTTGATTTAGATTTATTTGTATGATGATAAAAATAGTTCTTTAACTTAAATATCTACGTTTTGAAATACAGGTCTTATTTCTATTGTAATAAGGTCGTAAATGCAACGTGGAGAAGATCTGCGGTGTGTCCATACTGCGCGCGGGGGAAACCATGGAGCAAGCGGTCTGCGACGTTTGTAAAGACATACGCATCGGCAAGATACTCATACAGACCAACCAGCAGACTGACGAACCAGAGGTATGTATGTATTGTAAAACACGTCTTAATTCTATTTGGATAAAGTCGTAAATTAGTACGAGTAAACGAGTAGTAATAGACATGGAACAAGCCGTGTGTTTTTTGGTCGGCCATACTCATACAGACAAACCAGCAGACTGCTGACTGAGGTGTGTATTATTGTGAAATAGATCTTATCTCTCTTGTCATATGGTCTTAAATCGATATTAGTATAATTTCCAACTATTTTATGGGTGCTGATTAAGAAAATAATATCCATTTACACAACCAAAATGGCGGACTTGCATTGTTGAATCTGAAGTTTCACTTCTTACCCGTGTACATACTAAATAGCAGATAGTTATATAGAATATCACAGCCATTTTTTTCACTGTATTTCTTTTTTCTATTCAGCTCTACTACTTACGTCTGCCCAAGGACATCAAAGACTACCGGGTCATCTTAATGGACGCCACAGTGGCCACGGGCGCGGCGGCCATCATGGCCATCCGCGTTTTATTGGACCACGATGTGCCCGAAGAGAACATCAGTCTCGTGTCTTTACTTATGGCGGAGATCGGTGTGCACTCCATAGCCTACGCTTTTCCCAAGGTCAGTTGTTACGATAAGGACATCCTCATGGACGCCACAGTGGCCATCATGGCCATCGGCGTATTATCAGACTATAATGTACCGGCCATCATTGCCATCCGCGTATAATTGGACCACTATGTGCTGATCATCATTACCATCCGCGTATTATTGGACCACGATGTTACCGAAGAGAACATCAACCTCGTGTCTTTACTTATGGCAGAGATCGGTGTGCACTCCATAGCCTATGCTTTCCCCAAGTTTAGTCGTATGATAAAAACATCATAAGCGCCACAGTGGTCATCACTGCCATCTTGTATTATTCGACTACTATGTGCCCGTCATCATGGCCATCAGCGTATTATTAGACTACAATGTGCCGGCCATCATTGCCATCCGCGTATAATTGAACCACTATGTGCTGATCATCATTTCCATCCGCGTATTATTGGACCAAGATGTGCTTGCCATCGTGGCCATCCGTGTGTCACTGGACCACAACATGTTGTTGGTCATGTGACCCGAGAAATATCGCGGTGGTGCGCCCTCCTGATAGCACTTGCGTTATTCTTATCTTATGAGAAAAAGAGAGATTAGAATTACGCGATAGATATTGTGCGAGCTGAATTGCACTTTATTGCGTCGTAGCAAGAGTCGCTATTTATTGAATTTGCGGAGCCAAATTTCTGTGATTGATACTTATTAAATATTCTATTTTAGGTCAAGATAGTGACGTCAGCACTAGATCCAGAAATCAACGAAAAATTCTACGTTCTGCCTGGAATAGGCAATTTCGGTGACCGGTACTTTGGCACCGAGCCGAGTGACGACGAGTGAGCGAGACATATATACTTACTCAGTAATGTATACCTGCCTGAAGAGTGAGCGAGACGTATATACTTACGCGGTATTTATTTAGATGTTGGCAAA
This sequence comes from Maniola hyperantus, assembly GCF_902806685.2. Classification (NCBI taxonomy): domain Eukaryota; kingdom Metazoa; phylum Arthropoda; class Insecta; order Lepidoptera; family Nymphalidae; genus Maniola; species Maniola hyperantus. The sequence goes on from NC_048549.1 coordinate 1,061,138, forward strand.
AGATGGCGTATTTTGTAACGCAAGTTCGTACAATTTTGCACATTTCTACAACGATAATAGATTTCGAGTGATGTTCAAAGTAAAATGAACCTAAACTGCTTCGTTTTAAGGCTCGAATTCTTATGTCAACAGCCAACGCCCCAAGCGGAAAGTGCGAAATAAAAGTTCGTAGTATACCTAAGTCCCGCAAATTGCTATTGCGCTGAATCCATGTCTCATTAATATCAAAACGACGTCATTTTGACGTCAGCCGAAATAAAAATATACCATCAGCTTGAAACTTCAGTCTAGTGACGTCACTAAAATAGCCACGCACATTAGCAATTTGCGGGACTTATACCTAGGTACTGTGTCAAAGACAAATAAAATTAAAATAAATAAAAATCTTTTTTATTCAAGTAAACTTTCACAAGTGCTTTCGAGTGCACTTTAAAACAAAGGAACTCGGGTCCAGTTTCCTTTAACGTTTTGTTTCGATAATCGAAATCTATCAACATTTTCGAGATGTGCGAATACGTTCTAAGGGTACTGAAAGTGTGAAAACAAAATTCGATATTATAATGTATAAAACGAGTACATACCACGATTAATTTTTATCGATTTACTTTTACGACGATTTTTTTTTTAATATCGACAAATAAAAACAAAAAATTAATCGTGGTATGTACCCGTTATATACATTAAAATATGTCGTTAAACCACGAAATAAGCTTAAAATCATTAAAATTCGATATTTCTCCATATATCTTCAGCCAGCGCGAAATTTCCGTAACCGTAACATATGCCGAAAAAACTAAGCTAAATAGTCATCTATTGCCAAAATCTACATTCTATATTATGATATTTAATGTAAAAGCATTAGAATGTTGTGTCTTCACCTTTATTCTAGCGTGTCGGCAAAAATAGACTGAATTTATTTGACTGTGTGGAAATTGCCTGTACCCCATTACTATTGGTACCTTTTCGTACCATGCTATATTTTGTACCATTTCGTATATAATTATATTTATTGGTACAATATAGTACCATTTTTCACCGTACTAATTTATTGGTACAATATCGTACCTATATTTACCGTATTTACTCTGGTGATTAGCCACTATAGCCGAAATTTGGTCAGGAGGTCATTTTATAGTGAGTGCAAAACAAATAGTCCAATCCAAACACGAGGCGTATCGCATTGTACAAAATATGATCTCAGCCGAGCCGAGTATTTAAACCTTATAGCCTTTGATTGGCTGAGATATTTTCGTGGCATTCAAAAAACCCATTTCTGCGCAGGTACATCTAACTTATAAAAGTTATAGTACATACAGTAGCCGGCAGGAAATATTGTATACCGACCTTTAGAAAGACATATCTAAGCCCTATGAAACAGTTATCTCTTTCTAAATTCCGATATTTATTGCCGGGTACTGTACTTGTATTGTGCGCACTATAGATCGTGTAGAGTATGTGAGTGAGATGGAATGAATAGCACAGTTTCGTTTCGATTCGTTTCCTTATTGACACGAGTTATATTATACGTCTTCGTCTAGATATGGAAGTGTTGATGTTAATTTTTAATAATAAAATAAGTACTTTTAATAAATAAATTAAAATTATTACAGACTGTCAGTCTAGTCATACTTATAAATTCTGCATTTTGACACTTAATTTTGATACTTAATAATACTTATAAATATTTTTTATATGTATACGAGACTTACTTTAATAATTTTAAACACTTTATTAACGTGATTTGAAGTTTAATAACTTATTTATCAATTAATTTTAGGCCAAAGAATATATTCGTTCCTGTAAAAATAAAAAGTGACACAATATTCTAAACTAAACTACGCGCCCCACCCCAATATTTAGTGCAATAATTTTCTATGAACAATATCAACACTTCCATAGCGAATATATAAAAAATCTCTAGTAAAAAAAAAAGTAATTAGATTTTTATATTCAAAAAAAATATCGGCGCAAATAATGCAATACGTGCTTACTAATACGTAATATACTTGCATATACTACGTACAAAATGACTCCTCACGCGCCATTTTAACTGTATGGGTCAACTGTCGTGTCAAAACTACGGTTCACCTTTAAAATAAGGATTAAACGAGTTAAATTTTACGCGTTATACTAATATATTTCAATCGAAAAATCTTTGTTCATTTTTTACTATAAAAATTATATCATCTTAATATACTTAAATCGGTATTAAGTACTCGTCTTTTTGTAAACATAATATGTATTATAATTTAATCAAATAATAAATAGGTCATATAATTTATCAAATAGCACACACGCTTTTCATAATAATTTTATTAATAGTAATACATAAATAATGCAGCTCCTATTTTAAATTTTATCTCATCATAAGTCATAACTCATAGTATATAATATATTACCACCACCGCGGCTTATTTATTAATTCATTTATTTTATTTATTTATTTTATTTACTAGCTGCCCTGGCGAACTTCGTTCCGCCTCAAATTCAATTTTTTTTTTAATTCTTCTCTCCGTAAGAACCATCCTCGTACTTCAAGGAATATTATAAAAAAAGAATTAGCGAAATCGGTTCAGCCGTTCTCGAGATTTGCGATGAGCAACACATTTAGTGATTCATTTTTATATTATAGATTTATTTATATCTTTAATTCAGGCAACAAACATACAATAATACTTGACAATTTATGTGTGACCTCATGCTACTTGCAATTATGAGGTCATTCATAAATGATAATACTTGACAAATAAATAAATACTTGACATAACGTGTGACCCCAGCGAGTAAAAGTTACTTGCCATCATGTTCGAGATCATTCATAAATGATGCTTTCTAAAGACAAGCCAAGATTGTGGCTAATTCCGTTGTACACAATCTCTAAACTAAACTAAAATGACACGTCAAAATCTATTGCTATCCCTTGAATATGGTACAACAGTAAAGTCTTGAAAAGCACCAAATAATATTTTAAAAATATGACTCCGAAAAATTACATAATGTATATTATATTATGAATATAGTATATTATGAATCGGTACGTATAATAGCTAGCTAGCACCTAGTCCAATGACCATGATTGTGAATTTGAAATTTTCTATAATCATATAAAGATATACATTACCACGATTTTTTTTTTATTTTTTTTATGTTTTTTTATTCATGTAAACTTTTTAAAAGTGCTTATGAATAGTCAGGTTTAATTTACCACTGCTAGTATGCACAAGATAGACACATTAATATATAAATGTTATAATATATTTTATACAATTCAGGCTTCTGAATAAAGACACAAATTTTTTAACACAAACTATTTTATTTTTAATAATATGTAATTTAACAAATACAATCAATAGTTTCTTGTACCACAACCAAGCAATGGTGTAGCATTTTTTCTTACGCGTAAGCACTAACATTAATATTTGGTTTTACTACAGTTTCATTTATATGTACATCGATAACAGATAATATACAGAACTAATTATATGGATATAAATTGAATTTATATTATAAACTATTCGGACATGTAAATTATAATTATATAACTCATATAGACTGGTTTGAGTATATTAACTTTTGGGGCAATGGTGAAGTGACTCTAGCGTACAAACGCTTTATTTTAATTTCAGTACAATTCTTTCTATTTTAGATTATAAGGGAAAATTATTTCAGTCATATTATGTGTTCATATGACAAGAATAGTTCTATTTACGCTACGTATATCATCTTTAATATACAATGTCAGTTTTAGTATACGCAAAACCTGAAAGTAGTTTGTTCAGAATCAGTGACAGAATCGATTGCAATCATTTTTACAACGGGTTATATTTTGACCAAAAAATACTTTAAAATCCTGCAAGTTTGAACACCTAGTTGAATGACCGCATGCACCAGCTGATTCGAGCCGCGCAAGCGAGAGCGCGCACGATAAACGCTAGCCGTCTCGTTCGCTCACAACGAACTCGCTCGCCGCTTGCTTAGGGTGACCATGTATTTGCGGGACAATCACTCAACTCAAGCATAGAACTTCGTAAGTTTTCATTAAATATTTTTGGTATATTTATTCTTTATGTACAAATATTTGACACGAGTTTCGGTTTTTGCGTATATTAAAACTAACTTTGTGTATTTTCAAAACTAACGATACCAATATTTGCCCTAAAATTATTAACATCACTCGTTGACTCGACAGTCACACATGTCGTCTCGACAGTGGCACAGTGATGCTTTTATGACGAAACAAACAGAAAGTGTTCCAAACTTTTTACAATTACGTAGTCTACGCTCATTCCAAAGTACACTGTCATTTAATTATACTTTTAGTTTATTTTTCAGTATTAGTGAATTTTATAGCCCAATTTTTTAATTTGGCAAAAATTTTTGAATCTTAGACTTATTGTTATTTGGATGGTACACAATTTCTTAAACTAGCTTATAAGGGAAAACTAAATTACTTCACTTTTACGTGAATTTTCTTTTCACGAAACACTAAAAAGTTTTAAGATTATTTTGTGTGCGACCGAAATAACACTGTATTAATTTTATCCTTCAATTTAATTTTAGGATTCATTTACGCGTGCTTCCATTGCGTTTTTAAAACGTCAAAAGAAGATTTACATTAAAACCGGTGAAGTGCGAGTCGGGCTCGCACACGAAGGGTTCCGTACCATAGTACAAGATACGACACTATCCTTTTAAATTTTTTTTTATTTGCATGGCGGTTATTTTTAAATATTTATTATTTGTTACAGCAACAATAGAAATACATAATCTGTGAAACATTTCAACTCTCTACGTATTACGGTTGATGAGATACAGCCCGCTAACAGATATACAGCGGATGCTTAATAGTAGGGTCCCGTTGGCACCCTTGGGGTACGGAACCCTAACAAACTAAGTAGAGTTAAGCCCGGTATCCACTTAAAAATTAAAATAAAAATTTCAATTGAAACGTAGCGAATTTTCGATCCGTTTATTTATTAGTAAAATTTAGTTACGTATAAGTAAACTATTAGTTTAAGTAAGGTTTCTCAACGCTTGAAGTTAGTGTGCTTAATTTTTTATTTATTTTTAGAATTGTACTATAAAATATTTAATCTTAAGATTCACTTGATGTATAAAAAATGTAAAATGTCTAAAAATAATATAACCTACTTAAATAAAGACATTTAAGTAAAATACTGGTTCAATAAAATACACACTTATCAATGCAAAAAAACACTATTTTGTACTGAAGTCTTCGATAAAACACAATTAATTTTTTACAATATTCTTTCCTGGAATGGATAGTTTTATTTTGATTTTTTAAGGCCTACACAGACGAGGGACACTTTTTTGACCGTCAAAATAGATCGCTTACAACTATATCGTATAAGGGATGATTTTTGCCAGCACGTGGCGGGCGCGAGCCGTGCCACGTACGACGCGCGGACGAGGCACGGATTCAAAACGGCCCGTGCCCGCCACGTGCCGGTTTAAATCATCTTTAACGCACACGAGGGCATAAAGTACTTACCCCGTACAATAAGTACCCCGAACTGCCGAAGAACATTACACCGGACCGCACAAAAGTACGGGGGCGTCCTCGAAAATATAGAACTAAAGTTCCAAGGCAGTCAACGCACACAGCGAATATTAGTCCGCGTTGAGCGCTCGAGTGTTTGTTCGTCGGAGACACTGTGCGTTGAGTCCGGGCATGTCCCGGCGGACATTTTATCTACACTTCGAGGATTTTTGTCCTCCGCGGACAATCGGCGGAAATTTTTGTCGTCTGCGCACGCCCTTGCAGTTTATTTTAAAGTTACGGGATGTGTATTAAAAATTCGTTGCTGAATGAATAATACATGTTATATAACAATCTTTACTTGTTATATACCTTGTATTATAGTTTCGATTCAGTTTTACGGTCTGACATTTATTATATACATAACATTAAATTTACAGTCTGACTGACATTCTACCAGTAATTTTATTTCAATAAGTGTTGCTTAGCAACTATTGGTCCATATTGTAATTTTAAGTTGCTCATAAACCGGCTATAAAAATTGCATCTTGCCGACAATATAGCCAATCAATTCATAAAATCATTTTTGACGCCTATGAGCGATTGTGCACTAGTCCGATCCGAATCCGTGAAATAGACTAAAATAATTTGACCAAAATCGGATGCTATTAATGACATGATCTGATCCGAATCAGAGAAAATATGGTTAGTCCATATACTAACGGCCGAAACTATTTCCTATCAATCTATTATCTGTCGATAAGGTGACTACTTTTTTTAACAGACAACATTGCTACTTTTTCTTTAAATAGTGGACAAACGAGCAGGCGAGTCACCTGATGTTGAGTGATTACTGCCGCCCATGAACATTTGCAACATTAGAAGGACCGCTACGCTAATGCGTAGCCCCATAAACTACCGCTATACAAAAAATCATATCATTTTATTACTACAGTCCAAGACCCTATTACTATTTCTTGCTAAGTAACTCATCGACAGATAACAGAAAGATTGGTTTTATTAATTATTGCCGTAGAGCTATTTCTGACCGCATATTTCCCTTTACATCGGATTAGTGCACCAACATTCATGAAGTCATCCTCAAGAACGTGTATACTTGTAAATGTACCGATTGTTATGTAACAGTCGGTAATACATGTAATTATGTAGTAAGGTATTATCCCGGTGCATTTATCGTCCACTTCTACTTTGTAATGCATCTAAAATTGAACGTGTGTACTTGTAAATGTAAATACCGATTGTTATATAACAGTCGATGTTATGTAACAGTCGGTAATACATGTAATTATGTAGTAAGGTATTATCCCGGTGCATTTATCGTCCACTTCTACTTTGTAATGCATCTAAATTTGAACCTGTGTACTTGTAAATGTAAATACCGATTGTTATATAACAGTCGATGTTATGTAACAGTCGGTAATACATGTAATTATGTAGTAAGGTATTATCCCGGTGCATTTATCGTTCACTTCAACTTTGTAATGTATCTCAAATTGCCTACGAACTAGCCCGTTTATGAGCTCCTTAAGAAATACAACTGTATTTACTTAAGCACAAGTGTTGTTACATTTAACTATGATAAGTGTAAGTCGCTGTGAATATAAGAAAAAAAATACAAAAACAAAACAAAATGTCGTAATAAAATAAATATGAAAGAATTTTGTGTTTTCTTTTGCCCTGATAACAATAGGGTTTATAAATTAACTTGTTTCTCTATGGCACTCAGAAGATATCACTATCAGGGTTGTACAAGACGAATAATTCTACTATCTATGGGAACTTATCTAGTACCTACCTACTCTAAAATCAATAAAATAAGTATATTAGTATTTTTTATTAATCCTAATTCAAACTAAAACCGAAATACTAACTTGAATTACATAAACGTAATTATCTTAAATAGTGACTGCATTGTAAATACCAAAATCAGACCCTTAATATTTAAGATGCTTTTTAAGAATTAAGCATTTAAGATACGTTCGTAAGTTATTGGAATACGGAAAAATCTGTGGTATCAAAACTCATATATTTCTATTTTATATACTGAAGACAAATTCTTACGTTACTAAAAGGACACCAAAAAGCATGCTTTAAACACATGGCGACCGTCTATAGAAGTTGTTGTGGTACAAACTAAAAGAGATTTTATGGTCCTGTCATTTTATTTTGTATTCATACAAAACAAATAGCTTTATTTTGATTTTATCACATATTCTGCGAGCTGCTATTAAATAAGTAGTTTTCAAAAGTATCTATACTAATTTAAAAGTTTAAAAGAAGCGTTTCGTGTTCCCTATCGAAATACTTTCCCCACCTACCTTAAATCTTACATAATATTATATTCTTAATCGATATTTAATTTGTTTTGCCTTGGTTTGCTTAAAAGATAAACAATTCGGAGAAACTCGTAAGCCACTCGTTAATTCCGAGTCTATTTGGGTGAATTTGTCCATCCATCTGTCTGTCAAAGTATCATAATTTCTGAATAAACGCACATATAATTATTGCTATTCACAAGTAATATGTACCGAATCTAATTCAATTACCCAATCCGAGCAAATACTAAAATTGGTCAAGCAATAAGTTATATAACAATGTGGAACAGCGTTGACTAAAACATAAAAGTTATATAACATGTTACATAATCTGGATTCGCTAACAGATTAGCGATTACACAAGTACAGTACGCGGCAGAAAATGTACATCGACCTTTAAAATGAGATTTCGGCTTTGTAGAGCGTTGTCTCTGTCACTCATGCCTATGTGACGTTTTGTCGGTCGCAACGACAGACACAACGCTCTCTACACTATAACACCGCTGTCTCTTTCTAAAGGTCGATGTACATTATTTTCTGCCGCGTATTTTAGTAGATGTTTTGTTATTTATTTTTAAGTATGGCTCACTAAAAATGTTTCGCCATATTAATAAAATTACAGCTGTAAAGAAATGTAGTCCCCCGTGAAACCGTTGTAAGTCATATATCATATATGTTCGCAAGTGTCGAGATATCTCTGAAAGACCACATGATAGTGTTCGGGTTTGCTGCACGTGGGTTCGTTGTGAAGCTGGTTTTTTCTGGAAAAAAAAGGAAATTTCTGAATTTAAAGGAAAATCTTGGTTTGTTTGAGTTGCTGACATTCATTATTTTTTTTTCTGATAATATCCGGTCAAGTGCGACTCGGAGTCGCACACGAATTGTTCCGCATCATCGTACAAGAAATTTTAAGCCAGTAGGTATAATAAAAAATTCCAAGTTAATGACGGACAGCGCCATCTTGACGTGATTTAGTAAACTATTTGTAACACATATTTTTATTTTAAGGTTCCGTAACTCAAAAGGAACGGACTCTAAAAATAAAAACGGTGCACGGTTTTCTGTTTTTTTCCTTTACTTGTGCGATATGAAATTACTACCTGCGAAAGGACAGTGCCAGAATTTCTATAGAACCGTAACCCATTTTATTATATAAAAGTCGTTTACACGTATGCTTTATGCAGCATTTTGTTGCTGTTTCAACACTGATAACTAAACATAGGATTTAACACCTCTAGAACTTGCGGTTTTCATTAAATCTAAGATTAAGTCATAATGATCACATAATGATTCTAGGTTATATGCAATTTACCTATATTTTGTGAAACTAATAAAAACATCCGCAAGTTTAAAATAATTATCATTAATTTATATTGTGCGTAAATTGGTGGGTCAGGATCTGGCATTCCCCCTTTAGGTTTTAATTCTCCCGAATCGACAGACAAAGAAGGTTCCTGTTTTCCTTTTGAGGTACAAAACCCTAATTAACTGTAAAAATAGATTTTTCTAAAAACATACAAAATATTTGAATATTTGTTTGTTTAATATACATACTTGTAAAACTCTTCGCATTCCTCGATCGTGACATCCGCACTGACTAGCCGGGAACCGAACCCGCTATAGTACGAAGCATAGCGTTGCTACAATTCAAGAAATACATATACTTATAATCGTGGTTAATAGTTTTTCAAATTTATTAAAACCAAAATAATACAAATATTAATTTTAACAAACACATGATATGTTATATTATAGAAATTAAATCTCGACTCTAGTATCATAAGGTCGGATGTGGATTTTTGCTACTTTTCAGGAGAGCCAAAACAAAAATGCTAGGGAAATCGGGTCATAATTTCTAAACTACTAGAGATACAATTTCAGTTGTTTTTGTAATATTTAACACTTAACTGTATCTATCATTAACCATTACTAGAAATACTTTATCATTAATAAATAAAATATAAACTCACAATTTCTTCAAAATGGACGATATGCGACTTTATGCTGGTAATATTCGTAACTGTGCTAAAAAATTGTGTGCATAAGTTGTAAACCGACTTTATGGCTGCAATTTTTACTATTACAAATTTGAAATAAAAGTCGGATCTATTACTTAATATTTCATAATACGTCTTAACTGATTATACATAAGTAATATTCGGACAAAAGATCTCAGTAGTTATCTCACAAAAAACATTTAGGAGTTTTGTGAGATAGCAACAATGTACCTATCTGATTTTTCTGAAACTGATTAGTTAGATCTGAAACATAATAATTGCATTCGCCCGATAGTCTGACCATTGCATCCGTGTAAACCTTGTGACTTCTGGATGAATGAAAATAACATTTACAAATTCACAAAATATAAAGCCCATTAATTAAAAACAACGGCCAAAAATTGGAAAAAAAAAATACAAAGTAATTAGAAACCTACAGTGGGCCAAAAATTTTTTGTGGAATTGCATACATTGCGGTTACATCAATATAGAAATCTAAAACATGCCAACATAGCCTGATTTTCCTTATAATGATTAGGTACGTAAAGTAAGAATGGAGGTCAGCAGGTACCTACTGCAAAAATTGGTTATATTTTATAGTGGATAATGGTTTCTCATTATGTCGTATATTGGGCGAAAGCGGGGAAAAATTTTAAGTTTATATGTACCTATAACTTACTAATGAAATACAAAAAAGTCTTCTTTAAAGTAGTTTTTATAAAATAATAACACAGCATTATTGTGTTAGTTGTAGCCAGGTAATATATTCCGAAATCTGAAAATCCCCGCCGTTCTTATTTTTTTTTTATATAACAAACGGTCCTGATATATCACCTTTGTAAAGGGATGTGGTCTTTAAAAATATGTTGTAGTGCCAAATCAAACTTATCAAAAAGTTTTGTTTCCTTCGCATGTTCTTGCAAACTGTGACCAATCTCTTAGTTTAGTAATCTGCATTGTTTTCAGCTGTTCCCTTTTTTTCTATTTGTGCATGGATTACATCTTACTCCACGTAGGTACATGTTGCATTTTAGCATAAAGCTTGTGATTTATCACCTTTTAGTGTGGTAATCCTTATAATAATCATAAGTAAGCCATAACGATTATCATGCTCCGATTATGACCGACACAATTATCAGACCACAAAGTCAATTCTTTAACAATTTCGAGAATACTTTGTTTCTTCTCTAGTAGATTAATGAAATAAGACAAGATACTGTTTTATTCCTTCCGCTGCAGCTGATGTTTTCAGACTACATTAAAGTAGCAACACTGCTGGTAGCATCATGAATCGTTTTTAAGGTGCAGAAACTACGCAGGTATAAGGATTTACTGTTAGTCAAATCTGGCATTGCCACTTTTGTAATTAAAAAAATACTTTCTGCTTTTTTGAAAATTCCATTGCTTCTGCTTCGACTGTTTTGTTTAACAGATACTTTTTTAAACTGTTTCTTTCGTGTTTTAGTTAAGTTTTTTTATTTTTTTACTTTCACTTTTATTAGTTGTTTAATTAATAAATTAATTTATACTACATATATATTTAAATTAACATAATCTAAAGCTTCCTATAGTTAGGAATGTTTCGTTAGAATCACTATCATCACATATTGTAGGTGCCTTATAATTTCTGCTCTCGATTAATATCAAATTCGGTCGATTATAAGACGGGCAAAGAAGAAAAAAATTGATTAGGTACTCTCATTTTTTAAGGCTACCTTAAAAACTAGGGCAATAAATTTTTGAACTGATGATTTGAACTATGATTCATAAAAAACACCATAAATGCACGGTTTTTGCTTAGTGGGGTATTATTATAATATATGTTTAGATTTCCATGGTGTAATTTTCGTGGTCCTAAAAGATTTTCTAGTCTACATTTTCAAAATGTCTTCAGCTTTATTCTGGCTCTTTACTTTTTTCCCGCAGTTTAGTCCAAAATTTTGGTGAAATAGGATGGATCTCTTACCTATTAATCACATCAACTTTAATGTAGTCACAAACAAAAAGCTTTATTTCAACTTACTTCCATGAATTTTATTGCAAAATTATTTATATTACAAGGCAAAAAGTCTTAAATGATTCACAGTCCAAATATTAATACAAAAAATTCGAAGCATAACATCTGTTGTGATTTTACCTAACAAAATTATTACATATTTTAGAAGCAGAAGTGCGTAACTGCAGTACCAGCTAGTATGACAAATAAACTTATTTCGTAGCATAATGGTCGAACTCAAAATACACCTATAATTTTTCTCCATTGCTTTGGTGCATACATACGCAAGTCAAAAAATATAATTATGGTTCTCCAAATTTTTAGAATGTGTTCAGATACGACATTATGCATGTATTTATCTTTGCAACGAAAAGAGATAGAAATACTGGTGTCAGCTTGGCAGAAAGAGCCCGAAATGCTCATTACCTTTATGTAAAAAAGTGAGTTTGGTCGGAAGTACACATCCGACCTTATGATACTAGAGTCGAGAAATATCACTTGCTTTAACGGTGAAGGAAAACATCGTGAGGAAACCTGCATGCCTGAGAGTTCTCCATAATGTTCTCAAAGGTGTGTGAAGTCTACCAATCCGCACATGGCCAGCGTGGTAGACTATGGCCAAAACCCTTCTCTTGCTGAGAGGAGAGCCGTGCTCTGTAGTGAGCCGATTATGGGTTGATCATGATGATGATGCACCTATATAGATAACTTACCTGTAAGTGTTTCACGAAAACCTGCTCAGTAACGACACTGCAAGCGGCACGCAGTCCCTTAGCCAACGCGTCCATACACTTCACGTACATAGTGACTAGATCGCGGAGATCGCTGTCCCGTCGAGACGGCAGTTTTAGGTTGATACCGCCAGGGGGCGCTCCACCCTTACAAGGAGAACATGAAAAAATATAAATATACTAGCTCATTTCCGCGTGGACTACACTTTCAAGACCCTATTTTTACCCCCGTAGGGTTTTTTTTATTTTAGTCTTAAAATAGCTGTAGTATGCGGGGTGACCGGCTATTAGGCGTCTATACTCTATAGGGCATAACAGGTGGTCTGTGGATTTTACGTAGAGTTGAAAAGAGACAAATTTATGTCTCTGGTTAAAGTCTGTCTTGTTTCAACCCTGTCTTAAGTCTGAGCAAAGTCAAAGTACGTTATGCCGATAATTCCCTTACCTGATCGACGATACATTTCATCATCAAAGTGATGGTTTTGACATCTGAGAGATCAAACTTGTTTGTTATTGTCACACCACCGAACATGTTGTACCTAAAACAAAATTATTTACCAGCTCAAACAATATTGTGTGCATCAGATTTCATATGCACCTGTATTTAGAGCATCAATGTTACGCACTGCACTTTCGTCATCCGAGTTCTATCCGTTATCCGTGAGAATACCAGCGATTATCTACGACACATGTCATAAGCTCCCATACAAAACAAAAAGGAACGTATTTTCACGGATTCGGATCGGATTAGTGCGTAACCGCCGCTGAATTTTCAAAAATCCTTAGCGGATGCCTACGTCATAATAGCTATCAGTATGCTTAGTATGAGATTTTATGTATCACCAACGTTGATAGTATTCGAGTGTTGAAACAATTCCTCGCTATAGTAAACTGGAGCTTAATTGCCTTGTTTTAAAGCTCAAGTTTGTCTACATTTTATTTAGACGCTATTGTGTTTCGAATCTCGAATTCTAGCAACGTTGGTGCCCGATGCGAACGGTCGATGCCGAAAATTTCAGCCCGATCCGTCCAATAGTTTGAGTTGTGCGTTGATAGATCAGTCAGTTAGTCACCTTTTCTTTTTATATATTTAGATAATACTTACACGGAAGCCATGTACATATGATGTCCAGGCGGGGTACACACTTTGTAGAACCGGTCCAAGTTGTGGCATTTGAGGAAATACAGGCAGCTGGTCAGGTCCCACATGTATCTGTTCAGCATGTCGCCCCAGCTCGAGTGTCGCCAGGGTACACTGTTGTAACTACTGTAGTTAGAACCGAAGTTACCGCTGTACGGCATTATCAGCAGCTGACATCTGGAATTTAAAAACAGAACAACTCCCGAACAACTTAATTTCTCTGGCGACATCGGTTTGGAAGATGGCGTCGTATGGCGTCGTAAACACTCTTCGTTCATACGTATACGACACTTCTAGACATTCATCGTCTCAACTCATCGTTGGCTCACTACTGAGTACGAGAATGAGAACGGAAACATACTGTACTAACGTATAATTAAGCCTTTCTTTCTATTCGGCAGTGATTTTCAATAGTTTCGCGAACAACTTAATTTCTCTGGCGACATCGGTTTGGAAGATGGCGTCGTATCCCTTCTCTAGCCAGAGAAGGAAACACCCTGCGTTCGACGTTGCGACACTTCTAGACATTCATTGTCTCAACTCATCGTTGGCTCACTACTGAGTACGGGAATAAGAAGGGAAATATACTGTACTAACCTATAATTAAGTCTATCTTTGTATTCAGCAGTAATTTTTAATAGTTTCGCGAATAGTTTAATTTCTCTGGCGACATCGGCTTGGAAGATGGCGTCGTATCCCTCTCTGTACGGCCAGAGAAGGAAACACTCTGCGTTCAGACGTTGTGACACTTCTAGACACTTCTTGATCTGTGTCGCCGCTTGCACGAAGGTGGTTGCTTCGTTGCTTGTAAAGGCACCGGAGGCATATCTGGCAAAGATAAGGAAAATTCAGAATGAATTTTTTTTTTAAAGTCAAGTGCGAGTCAGACTCACACACGAAAAGTTCCGTTCATCGTCATCATCTCTCTCTCTTCTAGGGGTCTTTTGTAGGGACTTCCACATGCCACGGTCTTGCGCCGCCTGAATCCAGCGGCTCCCTGCATCCGTCCACCTAGTGGGGGGTCTTCCAACACTGCGTCTTCCAGTGCGAGGTAGCCATTCCAGCACCTTGGAACCCCCAACGTCTATCGGTTGTACGAACTATGTGCCCTGCCCATTGCCACTTCAGCTTCGCAACCCGTTGAGCTATGTCGGTTACTCTAGTTCTCCTACGGATCTCCTCATTTCTGATTTATTCACTTAGAGAAACTCCAAGCATACCACATCTCACATCACATACTCCAACATCTCGGTAGGAAAGGCATTCCGAACCAGTGGTAGATGCATCCGACTATTCGTAAGTACTTGTAAAAGTTTATACGAATAAAAAAAGATTTTTATTTTATTTATTATTTATTCATATAGTTCTCTCGCCCGCTGAGTGACTCTGAGCCTTCTTATGAGGCCCATAGTTAGCGACCATGTCTCGGATCCATATGTCATCACTGGCAACACGCGCTGACGCGTTCCGTACAAGATTGACGACCTCCCTGGCGCAGTGGTGAACGCTGTGGTCTTAATAGTGGGAGGTCCCGGGTTCGATTCCTGGCAGGGGTTTGGAATTTTATAATTTCTAAATTTCTGGTCTGGTCTGGTGGGAGGCTTCGGCCGTGGCTAGTTACCACCCTACCGGCAAAGCCGTGCCGCCAAGCGATTTAGCGTTCCGGTACGATGCCGTGTAGAAATCAAAGGGGTATGGGTTTAATAAAAACTGCCATACCCCTTCCAGGTTAGCCCGCTATCATCTTAGACTGCATCATCACTTACCACCAGGTGAGATTGCAGTCAAGGGCTAACTTGTATCAGAATAAAAAAAAAAAAAAAAATGTTTTTCATTCATAGTTCATTAATTATCTATATCTATAATGTATGGATAATGGATATGGATGGTATAGTACGCGACAGGTCGAGATAAGAAACGGGGAGGGAACGCCCCGCACACCTACCCAGCCGCCGCGATAACCCGGTGCGGGCGAGCGCGGGTGACATACGGGAGTGCGGGGCGTCCCCCCGCCTCATACTCCGATGGCCATCTCGACCTGTCGCAGACTATATACCTTGGATGTGAATGCAAATCCGGCGCAATCCAAAACAACTTAACCTGACATCTCTGATTCAACTCATTGACACACTCCACAATGTCATCCCAGTTCGTCTTGTTCTCCTCCCAATTGTCTGTCGGAGGAACGCATTTACGCCTATCACAAGATACCTACGTAAACACCGCGCCGGTTGCCATCTCGACCTGTGGCGGACTATACGTACCTTGGATGCGAATGCAAATCCGGCGCAATCCACAACAACTTAACCTGACATCTCTGATTCAACTCATTGACATACTCCACAATGTCATCCCAGTTCGTCTTGTTCTCCTCCCAATTGTCTGTCGGAGGAACGCATTTACGCCTATCACAAGATACCTACGTAAACACCGCGCCGGTTGCCATCTCGACCTGTGGCGGACTATACGTACCTTGGATGCGAATGCAAATCCGGCGCAATCCACAACAACTTAACCTGACATCTCTGATTCAACTCATTGACACACTCCACAATGTCATCCCAGTTCGTCTTGTTCTCCTCCCAATTGTCTGTCGGAGGAACGCATTTACGCCTATCACAAGATACCTACGTAAACACCCCGCCGGTTGCCATCTCGACCTGTGGCGGACTATACGTACCTTGGATGCGAATGCAAATCCGGCGCAATCCACAACAACTTAACCTGACATCTCTGATTCAACTCATTGACACACTCCACAATGTCATCCCAGTTCGTCTTGTTCTCCTCCCAATTGTCTGTCGGAGGAACTAAGTCCGTATCGAACGCTGTCCAGTACTTTATCCCTAGTTTGGTACAGAAGTCGTAGAACGCTTTAATGTAGCGTTTGTAATTGTCTAATGTATGCGAGTTGTCGTCCCAGGAACGGTTGAGTGTGGGTCGCCCTTGGCTATCTGATCCTGTAACAAAAAGCGGGCAGGTGTGGATAGTCCCTGACTCCCTGCATACTTGAAAAACTCGGATAGCTGTAGATAGTCCCTGCATAAAACTCTGGTAAGTGTAGATAGACTGTGCATATTTAAACACTTTTAATGTTTTTTGCGAATATACTTTTACCGATAAAGAAACGGATCGAAAGGAAACGGCGCTTATCATTGTCTCACTCGTACTCTATAGACAGACCGTATGGTGTAAATGAGAGGGAATGATTAACACACCCATTTTCGTGTCGTCTCTTTATATGCACGAATCTCGAGTTATATCTTCTTTGTTGCCTGAAGTGGACCTCCTATTCGGAGGATCAGGAGTTCGATCCCGGGCGCGTTAAAGTCCCGCAAATTGCTATTGCGCTGGAACCATGTCTCATTAACATCTAAATGACGCGATTTGACGTATATTTATGTAAAAATATACTATCAGCTCGAAACTTCAGCCTAGTGCTGACGTCACTAAAATGGCGGCCACGCGCATTAGCAATTTGCGGGACTGATACCTCTAATTTCAGAAGTTATATGAAATAAGTAAGTATATTCACTTGTTTGTAACGGTTAAGAAAAACATCGGGAGAAAGACGTTCTTCATAATGTTTTAAACGTGCTCTAAAATGCAATAATAAAAGTCGTTAAAATTCGCACACTTAGCCAGCATCGTGGACTATGGTTTAAACCCTACTCATTCTGAGAGGAGACCCGTGCTCAGTAGTGGACCAGTGATGAGTTGAGATGATGAGTATCATACCATTGTTCCTAAATTCCGTGAGTGAGACGCTGTACTTGAGCCAGTCCTCCATGTTGCGCGAGTGCACTCGTTCAGTACTGTTGTAGTAACGGAAGTTAGTGGTGTCTGTGGCCGACGCCATGTTGTTGTACTCTATCTTGTCTATGCCTGGAAATATATAAGTTTTTTCCCCGTTTTACCCAGATTACTGGTCTGTGGTATTACAGAAATTATGAGAGAGAGCCAGCGAGTGCCAGACTTTCGTTATTTTATAAAAGCTGAATGGTTCTCTGCGTTGTCCCCAATACTGGGAGGAACGATCAGCTACTATGAAGTTTGGATCATGGTGACTTTGAGAGATAACAGGTAAAAATGGTGTAAAAAATCTTCTAAACGTCAAAGTAGCTATAAAGTGTACTTTTTATTTTTTCTTTGCAATACTCATGGGCAGATTACACCTACCGAGTAGTGAAGCGAGACAGTAAAATGTCACACAGCGAGACAGTGTTGTGGCTGAGAAATTGCGGCGAAATTGCACTCGTTAAAGTGCTTATACCAACCGAGTACTCGGCCGAGGACACTGACTCGCCACTGTACTCGTTAGGTGTAATCTGCCCATTAGTATTAGAAATCACGTCATGCATTGTCATTGTCAGACAAGAGTGT
Source organism: Maniola hyperantus (assembly GCF_902806685.2). Taxonomy (NCBI): domain Eukaryota; kingdom Metazoa; phylum Arthropoda; class Insecta; order Lepidoptera; family Nymphalidae; genus Maniola; species Maniola hyperantus. The sequence goes on from NC_048549.1 coordinate 1,079,222, forward strand.
CGTGGCAACCCCCTGCCAGGTGCTTTTAAAGTTTAAGAGCAGGGGGTTGTAAAAGCACTTTGTTTATTTTTAAAAACCTTTCTATATTAAAATAAACAGTTTAATAAAAACCTCAAATAATTTCTTACCTTGAAAATAATCCACATTTTCAGCCGTTTTCGCTTCCCGCACTTTTTGCCTCTTCCCAGGTTGTGCGTACGACATTTTTCACAATTTTAAAAATCCCTATTTGCGTTTGAGATTATTTTAAGTTTTATTTCTTACTAGATGATGCCCGCCACTTAATACGCGTGGATTTAGGTTTTTTGAAATCCCGTGGGAATTCTTAAATTTTCCGGGAAAAAAGTAGCCTATGTCCTTCCCCGGGTTGCAAGCTACCTCTGTACCAAATTTCGTCAAAATCGGTTGAACGGTTAAGCCGTGAAAAGCTAGCAGACAGACAGACAGACAGACACACTTTCGCATTTATAATATTAGTATGGATGGATTGGGTAGGTACTTACTATCTTTTAACTAAGCATGTACGTATACCTACCTACCTAAATGATGCATAGGAATCGAGAGAACGTAAAAAATGCTTAGAAAATACATAAAATTTTCATTTTTCGATTTTCACATATTTTATTTATTGTATGGGAAGGCTTTCACTTGACGAAAATCATGCTTAGCGAAAAGCAATAATGAGGTCTAAGAATTACGTTTTATATCTGAATATTTTACGTAGTTAAAATAGTACTAGTAGTAATAAAACAGTTTAAACACTGACGTACAGACGTACGTTGCTTAGTTTTATATAATAATCATTTGAATGGACGCAGCAGAGCGAATCCTGTGGTACTATGTGTCGGGTTGCGCATTGTTTTACCTAAAACCTGATCGTTTAACTATGGTTACGTTAACTATACTATTGTAGTGACTAACTACGGTTTAACTGAACAAAACAATTTAAAGCGAGGTGTAATTTAACACGTTTACCAGTGCTTTAAACCTTATAGTTATTAGGTACTACCTAATGCCTGCGACTTCGTCCGCTTAGACTACACAAATTCAAAGCCAAATTTCAGGCCGAACCGTCCAGTGGTTTGAGCTGTGCATTGATAGATCAGTCAGTCAGTTAGTCAGTCAGCTTTTTCCTTTACGGGTGCTACAAGACTTACCCACCTGCCAAATTTCATGATTCTAGGTCAACGTAAAGTAGGTTTCTTGACAGACACGACAGACAGACAGACAGACAGACAACGAAGTGATCCTATAAAAGACGGAACCCTAAAAATAGCAAACCTACCTAGTAACCTACTTTTGAAAATTCTCCTTGAAATAATTTTTCTCAAAAATTGTTTCTTTAAATTAAATAAATAATAATAATTGAATATAGCCAGGGATATAGAATATACTACTCCTTCAATTTTTAAAAGCCTATGTTATCATTATTAATAAGTTTAATCTATATCCCATTTTATAATTGCCGCATTTTATCAATGGAAACTGCTTTTCGAACTGGTCTTAACTAAATTCTCATTTTCAATCTCAATTTTTTAAGTTTATTTTTTCATAAATCAAACTATCTTTTGCACTTACAAAAATACTTTAATAACAACTATAATAATAAAACGCCCATATCAACCGAAGAACGACGGCTACAAGTAAGATGCGAGTGAACACAGGTATCGTCCTCTTGGACTCCGTTTTGGTCAGCCCTGACACTTCGCCCTTCTTCAATGGCTGTGCCAGCCCTGGCGTTTTTGGTTTATCTGTGAAAAACAAAAATGAAACGTTGCAATTGGTCACGATTGTCACTTTGCAATGAGGACTCAGTAGGGCGATTGTCTAAAATCTGCATCAATCATTATTACAATCTCAATTGTTCTGATTGGCTGAATTTATGCGACTTTTGTTGCAACAATGCATTGTAGCCAATAGTGAGCGAGCGTTAACCAATCTGCAGGCCGATTGCGAATCGACTGCATCTATCATTTAATGACAGCATCAATGTCAAAATATGGTTTTCCTATCACGGTTCGGTGAGACAGTCCACAAAGGATAGATGTGGACAAAAAAATGTTTTGACAGTTCATTTACACTATCGATAAACTGCTGCGCGATTGCGGGAGAATGACAGCTACAATGTCACGATCGCAATCATCTCTGATTGGTTAATGCTCGCTCACTATTGGCTACAATGCATTGTTGCAACTAGAATCGCACAAATTCAGCCAATCAGAACAATTGAGATTGTAATAATGATTGATGCAGGTTTTAGACAATCGCCCTACTGAGATGATTGCGATCGTGACATTGTAGCTGTCATTCTCTCGCAATCGCGCAGCAGAACAAGGACTGTTAGAAGTAGCCCTATTGTGACACTTACTATTAGAGCGAGATAGCTAAATGCATTTAAGCTCTTGTTAGAACGTGACAAAATGATTATGTTTTGTCCTTATCACCGTGGCCACTTTTTTTTGTTTGTCAAAATGTATTTGTACGTGAGTATTTGACAAACAACGTGAAGTGTAGAAGGAATGACATTTGACAAGTAAGAAAATCTGCTTGAGCGAGAGGGACTGAGGGGGCCACGCTAGTTGCAAACCTGTGAATGAGGTTTCCAGGCAACGTTCGAGATGATTTTCATAGATGGCGCTGAATACTTCCACCACTAAAGTCTGTGATCTGCACGGGCAGCATCTTGCCCATGTACATGTCCTCCTTGGGCACCAGCACTTTCTCGTAGTACTCGTTGTGAGCTACATGCTTACCTATAGGTTGTCCCATCATAGAGAACTTGGTGGCGCTAGTGATCTGCACGGGCAGCATCTTGCCCATGTACGTGTCCTCCTTGGGCACCAGCACTTGCTCGTAGTACTCGTTGTGAGCTACATGCTTACCTATAGGTTGTCCCATCATAGAGAACTTGGTGGCGCTAGTGATCTGCACGGGCAGCATCTTGCCCATGTACGTGTCCTCCTTGGGCACCAGCACTTGCTCGTAGTACTCGTTGTGAGCTACATGCTTACCTATAGGTTGTCCCATCATAGAGAACTTGGTGGCGCTAGTGATCTGCACGGGCAGCATCTTGCCCATGTACGTGTCCTCCTTGGGCACCAGCACTTGCTCGTAGTACTCGTTGTGAGCTACATGCTTACCTATAGGTTGTCCCATCATAGAGAACTTGGTGGCGCTAGTGATCTGCACGGGCAGCATCTTGCCCATGTACGTGTCCTCCTTGGGCACCAGCACTTGCTCGTAGTACTCGTTGTGAGCTACATGCTTACCTATAGGTTGTCCCATCATAGAGAACTTGGTGGCGCTAGTGATCTGCACGGGCAGCATCTTGCCCATGTACGTGTCCTCCTTGGGCACCAGCACTTGCTCGTAGTACTGGTTGTGAGCTACATAGTAGTTCTTGTCGTGCGAGATGTCCGTCACCAACACTTCCTGCGTCTCTCCTATCTTGTGGCCGTAAGGTTCGTACGAGCGGAAGAAATCTGATAGCTGTTTTGTACGCTTTTTAACTTCTTGACCTGGTACCTGGACAATGCAACGGGTATATTACAATCTAAATATATAAAAGGAAAAGGTGACTGACTGACTGATCTATCAACGCACAGCTAAAACTACTGGACGGATCGGGCTGAAATTTGGCATGGAGATAGCTATAAGTCCCGCAAATTGCTATTGCGCTGGAACCATGTCTCATTAACATCGAAATGACGTCATCGTAGTGTCATAAGTTTGTAATTTTTACTGTGTAAGTAAAAATATACCATGAGCTCGAAACTTCAGTCTAGTGCTGACGTCATTGAAATGGCGGCCACGCGCATTAGCAATTTGCGGCACTTATATCATGACGTAGGCATGCTAAAGGATTTTTGAAAATTCAACCTCTAGGGGGGTGAAATAGGGGTTTGAAATTTGTGCGGCCCACACGGACGAAGTCGCGAGCATAAGCTAGTCTCTAAATATTTTGGAACTAGCTTTTGCCCGCGACTTCATCTGCGGTACATATTATGTAATTTATAGCCTATGTTACTTCTGGATAAAGTAGCTTTCTAACGGCAAAAGACTTATTAAAATCGGTCCAGTAATTTAAGAGTGTCTAGTTTATCAATTACAAACAAACAAATCTGTTCTCTTTGTAGTATTATGCATCGTGAGGAAACCTGCATGCCTGAGAGTTCTCCATAATGTTCTCAAAGGTGTGTGAAGTCCACCAATCCGCACTTGGCCAGCGTTGTAGGCTAAGCTATGACCTACACTATTAACTCTTCTCATTCTGAGGTGTTACCCGTGCTCAGTAGTGGGCCGGTGATGGGTTGATGGTGGTGATGATGGTGATGATGATGATGATGATGATGATGATGATGAAAGGAAAATAAATTTTTCCCACTCACCCTTTGCATCTTAGCGGCAGGAGTCCCAGGTCGCGGGAAGAACTGGTTGATGAAGAGTGAGGGGAATTTATACTTCTTGCAGAGAGACATGGTATCTTCGAAGTTGGCCTCTGTCTCTGTGGGGAACCCGCAAATTATGTCTGTCGCTATCGTCATACCAGGGACCCTTAAACAAAAGTATGTTGAGAGACTTCGCCTAGTTTCTTGCTGGCTCTTCTCGGTACGAACTGCATTCCGAACCAGTGGTAAATTGAACTAGTTGACGATTCAAAAGCACTTGTAACTTGTTTACTTGAATAAAAAAATATTCTACTAGCTTATGCTCGCGACTTCGTCCGCATGGACCACACAAATTTCAAACCCCTGTTTCACCCCCTAAATGCCAAATTTCAGCCCAATCCGTCCAGTAGTTTGAGCTGTGCGTTGATAGATCAGTCAGTCAGTCAGTCAGTCACCTTTTCCTTTTATATATTTAGATTCTATTCTTCAAAATAAAATTATTAATTTAAGGTGCCCTCTGCCCTCAACTCGTAAGAAAACATAAAATAACAAAAAGTTCCCACAGAGTTGTTAAAAATTACGTAAGAACTTTTTGAATTTCCAGGATAAAAATTAGCCTATGTGCATTTCCGGGATGCCTATGACACCCTTTGTCAAGAACGGAACGGACGGACAGGTTGACATATTTTCTTACACAGGGTGTAACCAGAACGCTAGCAAACACTTAACGCTATTGGTATACTATCTAAACACAATCCAATAGCAATAACCGTTTGCCTCATTTTGTAGTTTTAGTGATTTAGTAAAAAATAAAATAAAATAAAATAAAAATCTCTTTTATTCAAATACACTTTTACAAGTGCTTTCGAATCGTCGGATGCATCTACCACTGGTTCGGAATGCCTTTCCTACCGAGAAGAACCAGCAAGAAACTCGGCGATTGCTCTTTTCAAATATTTGATATACAAGATTATGCCATGTATAAAAAAATATTTGCAGTATTTTTCAAACCCGCAATGTATAGCGTGCAAAAGTCGGGTCAATGCCCCGCCTACGACGCGGCATTGACTCCGAGTGGCCTACATACGCAACGTTCGTTGACCACTAGCGTCAGTCAGATGTTTTATTTGCAATGTATCATATTTGAATTTTGATCATTTTTATTTTTTTATTTTATTTTTATTTATTTTATATCTAATTAGAACGGCAGTGCCACTTACACTAACTAGATGATTAATAATAAATTTAAATACAAATAAAGGTACAAGAAAAAAGACAAAATACAAAACGATAAAAGATCAAAGAATTTTGAATATGTACGCTGAGAACATTGAATGACATATTCATGCAATGCTCTCAGCGTACTTCAGTAACTCCCGAACCAGTATTATAGACCCATCATTAAATGGGTCCCATTGAGCATTATTGTCCAAAATCATAGTTAACTCACTTGAATCTAAGATAGTCCACAACTCTCTCAAAGTCAGCTCTAGTGTATTCTCGTTTCATATCGGATAGTACTTCGTCGCTGCCCGACTGCACCGGCACGTGAAGAAACCTGCCCACATAATAAACATTTGCATTAATAAGTGCAAGTAATAAGCAATTAGTGGAAATAAGTGAAAATAATATGAAAATAAGTGGAAATAAATGCAGAAAATTGCAAATCTATATATATAAAAGGAAAAGGTGACTGACTGACTGACTGACTGACTGAATGACTGACTGACTGACTGACTGATCTATCAACGCACAGCTCAAACTACTGGACGGATCGGGCTGAAATTTGGCATGCAGATAGCTATTATGACGTAGGCATCCGCTAAGAAAGGATTTTTGAAAATTCAACCCCTAAGGGGGTGAAATAGGGGTTTGAATTTTGTGTAGTCCACGCGGACGAAGTCGCGAGCATAAGCTAGTAACTAATAAGTCCAGTCGCGAGCATAATCTCGCGACTTCATCCACGTAGACTACACAAATTTCAAATCCCTATTTCACCCCCTTAGGGGTTGAATTTTCAAAAAACCTTTCTTACCGGATACCTACGTCATAATAGCTATCTGCATGCCAAATTTCAGCCCGATCCGTCCAGTAGTTTGAGCTGTGCGTTGATAGATCAGTCAGTCGGTCACATTTTACTTTTTGGAAGTACACACACTTACTTGTAAACTCTGGGATGGTGCATAATTTGGGCGATTTCGGCCAAATGCTCCAGAATGTAGGGCGGGTTGGTCATGCCCAGTCGTAACCTGCAACCTTCCGGTATTACCTCCACCAGCTGCCACAGCAGTGCCGGTAGAGTCGTGCCTATGTCGCGACCGTATGTTCCTGCAAAGATAAAACATCACTACTATGGCCCCGATTCTCTAGTCTCTCTCTAAACTAAATTTA